>NC_045130.1:1524960-1829952 GCF_007655135.1 Punica granatum
AATTTTCCTTTAAATCCAGAAATCCTGTTATTCCTCACAGAAACCTTCAGTAGTTACACTATCAGCAACTGATAGAATTTCTTCTTCAACGTGCTTCAGCTGTTGCCCGACTGCGCTCCACTTTCAGTCTCCTACATTCTTGAGGTGTCAGCATTACGCCACTGTGCAGGTTGCCAATTTTACCGTGCAGAAGGTCGAGGAGAGTTCTGGGATTCCGAGGGGAACCATGTGAAAAATGTAAAGCCCAATCATATATACTTTCTTTCGGGATCCTACCGATACTTTCTCAAAATTGTCTCTTATTTTTGCCCTGTGAACTATCATTCATCAGGCACCACTTGGTCCCCCTTTTGCATTGATTCAAGGAACCCTTGAGGCTCAAGGAACCAAATTTAAGAAGATCCCCATGGAAGCCTGCCCGACGATAAGGAGGGGAACCGTTGCATGGGTTGGGTCCGGCCCAGAGTTCTTCATAAGCCTGGCGAACCACCCGGAGTGGAAGAAGGCCTATACCGCCTTCGGCTCGGTTCTTCCCGAAGACATGGGCATCGCGGAAAAGATTGCTCAGCTCCCCACCAAAGAAGATGTCTGGAACAACATTAATGTCTCGGTTTTGGAGAAGCCTGTTCCTCTGATCTTGCGACGAGCCGACTTGAAAACAAACTTGGAATGAAAATACTCTGTTTCTAATAGGCTGGTGCACTCTCTTTGTTTTTGCAGTGTTTGTTACTTTCTTGTACACTATACATTACACGCTCGATTCTGCAAATGTGAAATGGAGGAGTTATAAAAGCATATTTCTTCTTCTTCAACTTTGAATATTCACTGGATGCTGTCTTCTGATGATGATGGCAAAAGGAAAAGGGGGAAAGGTACATGAGAGACAACAACCCCTATCGTAAAGTTTGAGGGCTGATGAGAAATTTTTTGTTCAATTTGGAAAACAAAAATCCAAAAGTATAGGGGTCTCTGTGCAAATTTAAGAAATTTTACTGAATGACACCAACCGCCGGAGCACTTCCCCTCGACTTCTTCTTCGTCCCGCCTTCTCCAATTTCTCCCATTTCCACCGTCCAAACCCTAACGATCGAACCAGTTCGCATTAACATGCTCCAATTCCATGAACAGATCCTCACCGACCTCCTCCAAGAAGATTCCAATGGTGGGCTCGTGATACTCTCCTCAGGCCTGTCCCTCCCCTCCCTCATCTCCTCCCTCCTCCTCCTCCACTCTCCTTCCCAGGGCACCCTCCTCCTCCTCTCCCCCTCCCTGCCCCTCAAGTCTCACATCCTCCACCTCCTCCACCAGTCCGATCCCTCCTCTCAGCCGCCGGCTGAGATCACCGCCGACCTTCCCGCCCCGAGCCGCCACTCCCTCTACTCCTCCGGTGGCGCCTTCTTTGTCACACCGAGGATCCTGATAGTCGATCTGCTTATGAGTCGCGTCCCGACTTCGAACGTGGCGGGGATCATTATCCCGCATGCACACTCTCTGACCGAGACATCTACTGAGGCTTTCATCGTTAGAGTTTTGAAGTCCACCAACAGGGACGCCTATGTCAGGGCATTCTCTGATAAGCCGCACTCAATGGTCTCGGGTTTTGCCAAGGCAGAGCGGATAATGAAGTGCCTCTACATGAAGAAACTACATTTGTGGCCTAGGTTTCAGGTATGAAGCAAATCTAGAGAGAGAATCAAGTATAGTTGTTCGATACTTCGTTAACTGGGGTGACTGTTAACTAATCTAGCTCAGCACTTCATCGAAATTATACAGAGACATTAAAGTTTGAAACTTTGTGGTTAGGTTGAGGTATATACCGGAGTAGCCGGACTATGAATTGGTTCCTGTCATTTTTTTTGTTACAGCCACTGTTGGCTGCTTACATAACATTGAGTTAAGGTTGGAACTTGATAAAAAGAATATATTTTTTAATGTGGAATTATGGAATCATCATATTTCTAGTCACATCGGGATATCACAGTATATATATATATATTTTGCTTTGCTGAAATGCCTGTAATTTTGAAAAGTCTAGGAAGGCAACATATATAACCGGAGAAAGTTGTTTAAAGAGTTTGAGCCTGTATTGTTGGGCTCAAAATGGTGTTGGACAGTGTAAGTGTAATTTTGATTCAATGAAGATGCCAACACTTTTCTAAAAAAAAGGGAGAAATTTGTATTTTTGGAATCTTGATAAGTGCGGGTGCCATCAGCTAATTTTGTGCATTTGTATTCTGTTGTTAGGTGTATGTGTGTGAGGAGTTGGAGAAGGATCCTCCCGTTGTGGTGGATATTAGGGTTCCTTTGTCGAAGCATATGGCCGGGATTCAGAAGGCGATTATAGAGGTAATGGATGCTTGTCTGAAGGAGATGAGAAAGACTAATAAGGTGGATGTGGAGGATTTGACTGTAGAAAATGGGTTGTTTAAATCCTTTGATGAGATTGTGAGAAGGCAATTAGATCCCATCTGGCACACGTTGGGAAAGAAGACAAAGCAGCTCGTTTCGGATCTGAAGACTCTGAGGAAGTTGCTTGACTATCTTGTTAGGTAAGAATTAGCAAATAAAATTTTGAGTTGTGGCCGTACAGTAGATAACAGATTGCTTTCTGTAGAATGAGAACTGCTTGGTTATGAAACCATTAGCTCAACTATGGTTGCTATTGCTTGCTTGAAAGTTGAACAAATGTCTGTACTTGGTGAAATTACCTATTCGTCTTCGACATGGGATTTTTCTTATTAAAATTCTTAAAATCAACTATAGTTAGAAGTGGGAAGACTTAGACAATTGCTATCACGTGCTCTAGGTGAATTAGTAACGATGAATCCTAGGTCTTCTGAGTGGTAGTAGAAGAGAAAAAATGTAGAAGAAAGTCTATTGTGATCATTTGTTGATTATCTTTTGGGGATTGATAAGATACTACATTTGCATAGGTATGATGCAGTGAGTTTTTTGAAGTATTTGGATACATTGAGGGTTTCAGAAAGTTTCCGGTCTGTGTGGATATTTGCGGAGTCAAGCTATAAGATATTTGAGCTTGCCAAGAAGCGGGTTTATCGGTTTGTGCGGTCAGATGGTGCTAATGTTAGTGGCAATAGTAAACACACAACCAGGAAAAAGAGAAAATTAAATGGAGAAGAGAGTAACACTGAATCAGGTAAGCTCTTGCAAAGTTTCTGACATAGAGAAAGATCTTTCCATGATCAGTTCTCAGATATCACTGAAGATCAGTTTTTTTGGAAGTGGTAGTATCTATCTATACCTAAAGTAAGCTTGAACTGTCTCAACTCTTAATTGCTAAATCCTTTTAGAAGCCGGTTGATAGAGTTCGTGTTTTCTATTAATTTGACATGTCCTTTTTGACTTTTTATCTTTGCAGCAACTGCTGGTTCTTCCTCAACAAATTCTAGTGGCAGTATACTTCTGGAGGAAGTGTTAGAGGAGGCGCCAAAGTGGAAGGTGCTACGAGTAAGTGAGATAGTTCTAAATTATGTGCGTTTCTTGTACTTCTCTTCCTAGATGTGGCTTATAACATAATGAAACATTTTTGTTTTCCACAAAGAAAAAGTTTCCTGTCTAACATTTGAATGCTTATGATCTGGATATATTCTGATTTTCCCTCAAAAGTTGCGGCAGGAAGAATTAAATGAAAGGGGAATTTATGGGGGTGGAAACTGAATTTTTTTATATAATATCGTTGCAGGATATTCTTGTGGAGATCGAAGAGGAAAAAAAGAAGGAAGTTTTGTTTAGGAAAGAACATCTTCTTGAGGGCGAGGAACCTGATGGCGGTATTGTCTTAGTTGCATGCAAGGATGAACGGTCATGCATGCACCTGGAAGACTGCATCACAAAAAGCCCCCAGAAGGTTAGTCCTGGAATTTTTTTATTCTACTCACATATCTTGATCAAAGAGCAGCTTAGACTTACTCAAGTCGTAGTAAGAAGAGCCGAGTTGTGATGCAATCAGTTATCAAGATGATTTTTTGAGGCCATATGCTTGTTATTTAGGTCATGCGAGAAGAATGGGAGAAATACTTGCTGAGCAAAGTTGAGCTCCGAGAAGCACAAACGCGTTATAAAAAGAAACCGAAGGATCCTAAAGGTTATGGCATTCTTGATGGAGTTGTTCCAGTAACGCCTGCACAGAATGCGGAAGCTAGTGGCATAAACAAGCTGGAACACGAGGCACTTTTAGCTGCAGCATCAGAAATAAGAAATTTGGCTAAAAGAGATAGCAGTCAAGATAACCTTGAGCATAATGTTACTGAAGGAAGTGCAAAAGGAAAAAAACAGAGGTCCGGGAAAGGAAGAGGAAACAGCAAGAATTCCCCTAATAGAAATGACACCAGCCAGAAAAATGATAATCCGTCAGATCCAGGCTCTGTAGGTGATGGTCCAACTGATGAATTCAATCAGGAAACTACTAGTAATAACTGTGAAGAGGTTCTGCAGCAGAATAATCGGGTGGCTGATGAGACAGGGCCCAAAACTAATAATGGGTCGCCACCACTGCACTTTTATGCTTTAGAAAGTGATCAACCCATAATTGATATAATGAAGCCCTCTGTCATTATTGTTTACCACCCAGACATGACTTTTGTGAGGCAAATCGAAGTTTACAAAGCAAGTAATCCCTCGAAGAAGCTGAAAGTCTATTTCCTCTTTTATGAAGAATCCACTGAAGTCCAGAAGTTCGAGGCAAGTATTCGGAGGGAAAATGGAGCATTCGAGTCTCTGATCAGGCAGAAATCGTTGATGATGATACCGGTCGATCAGGTATGATAGTCTATGTCCCTGAAGTATTCGGACTTATCAACATGAATTAGCTTTACCTCAAAAGTTTGAATGATGTTATAAATGATTCATTTTTGGTTTCATAGATATTTTGAACTGAGAATTTTATTTCATTATTTTACTTATTTTGACCTAAGCTGGTCCCTTTCAGGATGGTCACTGTGTAGGATTGAATCCTTCTTTAGAGCCACAGGCTTCATCTTTACAGAACTCCATAACCCGAAAGGCAGGTGGAAGAAAGGAAGTTGAGAAACAAATGCAGGTTGGCCCCTTCATCCTCTCCTCTTACTCAGTTTCTTCATCTTCATTGCTTCTATAAAAGCAGCTAATGTGTATCATTTTCTGATTAACTGGGAATTTACACCTCTTCAGATTATAGTGGACATGAGGGAGTTCATGAGCAGCCTCCCCAATGTCCTACACCAGAAGGGCATGCGAATAATACCAGTGACTTTGGAAGTAGGGGATTACATCCTCTCACCTTTGATCTGTGTTGAGCGGAAGAGTATCCAAGATCTTTTCTCGAGCTTTGCTTCTGGGCGCCTCTACCACCAAGTGGAAACAATGGTTCGCTACTACAGAATACCAGTTCTTCTAATTGAGTTCTCACAAGACAGGAGCTTCTCATTTCAGGTACCGAATTGAATTTTGCTCATAACCGCGAGCGATAGTGGAAGAGCTATACCAGTGCCCGGTCTGAGTTTGACTTGTTGGTTTGGTGTCTGCAGTCGTCAAGTGATATTGGGGATGATGTCACTCCCACTAATATAATGTCAAAGCTATCATTGCTTGTGCTTCATTTTCCACGATTGAGGATTATATGGTCCCGCAGCCTTCATGCAACTGCTGAGATATTCTTCACATTGAAAGCGAACCAAGACGAGCCTGATGAGACCAAGGCGATGAGAGTTGGCGTCCCTTCAGAAGAGGGCGTCGTGGAAAATGATGTGAGGTATGCGACTCGAATACAGGCTGACTTTATTATGTTATCGGACATGTGATACTTTTTCCTTTAGTTGGGTAAACTGAACTATCCTTAATTCGTTCCAATCCAAACAAGGCGGAATCTTTCCTTTGGTCGACCAGTCAGTGACGTTCAAGTGGAATCTGTTGGCCCAATAATTAGTACTAGTAGCATAATCGATGTTAGACTATCCATTTAATAATAATAAGGCTGTCGTACTTTTCTTCCGTGGTTGCCAGAGCTGAGAACTACAACACATCAGCTGTAGAGTTCTTGAGGCGACTCCCAGGAGTGACGGATTCAAACTACCGGGCTATAATGGATGGGTGCAAAAGCTTGGCGGAGCTCGCACTCCTTCCCGTGGAGCAGTTAGCTGAGCTAATGGGCGGACAGAAAGCTGCTCACACTCTTCGGGATTTCCTCGATGCAAAGTATCCGACCCTGCTCTGATAATTATATTTCGAAGAAATTCTTCAAACTGTACGCTTACGGGAGGAAAAGACGATCTAACTGGGAACAGGATTATTATGACTGTTGTATTGTAATGTATTGTTGGCATTGGTCAGATTGTTGTGGAACATGAGAAATTAGGATTTTTTTTCAGGAATTGATGTATTCTTCATTTTTAGGAGGAACTTGGATTTGAAGGAGAGCAATTGTAAATATTTATTGTTCATTAGTTAAAAATTGGAGGTCTCATTTTGTGGCCTATTGGATTCATCACCTTGCTTTTTATTATTGCTGAAAACTTCATTAGATAATAGTAGAGAGAGATCTATATGTAATAAGTTAAATTAAACTAGAAAATTTTAAAAAGGAAAAATTAAAAAAAAAATGAAAAAGAAGAGAAGGAGTAAGAGTAGAGGAGAGGGGGAAAGGTCCCACCGGGAGTCGAACCCAGGTCGCTGGATTCAAAGTCCAGAGTGCTAACCACTACACCATGGAACCTCTCATTTGGTATCGGAGCAGGAGTTCTTATAGAGATCTTCTAATTAATACGAAGTGGGAGCACGTAACTCCGCCGCATGCATGAGAAGTATTCCGGTGTCCGGACACATTTGGTGTGGTTAAGTAGCCAAGTCGACTATCTCAACGGAAAAAAAAAAAGCAAATCTAGTGTTTAGAGGTTTGTGAATGAACGGCTCATATCATTTTAAGCTGTAAATATAGGGAATTGAAATTAAGTCGACTTGCCTCCCCTCAACTTGGACACAATTTATGTGAGTCCGATCTCTGTCAATGACCTGGTGACTGACTTAAGCCACCCCGACCCTTAGATTATATTGGGGGGAATGGAGATTGGTTCACGCGAATCATTTCACTATGTCGTAAATCGATACATTGTGCATGTTTGATTGAGTAATGAGATGTAACACCACTTTTTTCCAAAAAAGAATCATTCGAGTATCCCAATCGTATATCAGGTGGCCCGGATAGGAAACCACATCAGCAGCGTGGTCACTGGTCTGTGGGAAAGGGGGGGCTGGACGAAGGATGAAGCCACCTATAAACAAAAAGATTTATAAATTCTAAAAGAGCAATATATCAACAGCGGATCCGTGGCGCAATGGTAGCGCGTCTGACTCCAGATCAGAAGGTTGCGTGTTCGATTCACGTCGGGTTCAATCCCCAGAAGCTGTTTACCTTTTTGCCTCGATGATCCTGGATATGGTCTCTTGATCTGCATTGAAAGCCTTTGCCAACGTCTCCTCACTGATAACACACCCGAACATGCAGACTGCCCCTGCATTCGCGTGATCCCAGACACCCCGTGCTCCATATCTAAGCTATCCTGACTGCACATCGATGGTCCTCATAATGAGTTTTTTCACGCAAGAGAACATAACGGCGAAACTATTTTCCAGAACCAAAGATAACCATGATCAGGAAAAGACTCCCACGAGCAACCCGAAGAAGGATGGTCCTTTATGGGATTACGAACAGGTCATTTGCCTGAGTGAGTGTACAAGGGATTGATACCCAAGGGCAGGTAGATGGTCTTAACCATGGAGATTCCCGTTCCGATCCCCTTCAGGGCGGGAAACTCCTTCTCTGTGGCCTTGCTGATTAGGGCAGTTGCTTCCTTGTCAAATTACCCTGTTGAGGCCCCTGAAGTTGGCGAAATACTGACCTCGAGGATGTCGAGGTCCGAGGCATGCGTCGAGATTGCATAGGCTAGGGAAAAGATCAAGGCAGTGAAAACTAGACACTGATAATTTTCTGATCCTTTTTTGTTAATACGTAAAAGTTCTCATGATGCTTATACACTTAAGTTTTGAACGTTTGGAATTGATGATTCTCTCTGAACAATTATACACATCGATCGGCTTCCTTAGTCGATCAGCATTTTCTGTTTATCCTTTTGTCATCCTAAATGCTCTATCAGGTGATGAATAGTCCTAATATCGGGCCCTGGAGAGTTGGACAGATTGATGACCGCAGAGCAGCAGATACCTCTCATAGAGATAGAATTGCATATTCTTGATATCTTTGGAGTTGTTCGTGTGCACCTGCACATTCTATTCCAATATAAAGATCCACATATTTCTCTTAGATGATTGTGCAGCATAGTTAGGAAACATGATTGAAGGGTGAGAGGGAACTTCCCATTCCTCAGGGCACTGGCATGTGGCCGGAAGAATTTTACTTGAAATCGAGGGAACATATAATAAATTTTTACAGTGGTATGTTTCTTGTATGTCAAGGTGATGATGCCTCGTGCCGGTGCAGATCCCAAATCTGTCTTATAAATATTTTAAAATAGCCAAGGGGAGCACCAAAGGATCCGTGGCGCAATGGTAGCGCGTCTGACTCCAGATCAGAAGGTTGCGTGTTCGATTCACGTCGGGTTCAATCCCCCGAAGCCGTCAGCTACCCGTAGCGGATGACCTTTTTGCCCCATTTCACGTTCTTAATGGGCTTGGGCCTTCCCCCCCGACGAAAGGATGACCTTTTTCGTTCCTTTTACAGTTGTTCAATGGGCTTGGGCCTCTCGTTCCCGACTATATTCAGGCCCAATCATATGAGTTGAGTCAATATTTAGCATGGCCGCCAGGAGTGAGAATGATCAACGATGCACCGCTAATTGGCGATTTCCCCGATGGTGAGTATGTATTTACGCTCTTGCAATTCAGTCATCTCTATTGACACGTACAAATTGCCGTTGGCGCAGTCGACATGTCATCCGACACTCATCTTCACTTATCTTAAATATTTATTTGCACATTTCAAAGGCTTAATCCACGCGATTTAAGGTCGGTTAGAAATTTATTCATTTCTCTGGGATCTTGTATGGAAGAGCTTTTTACTTCACTCTGATCCCAATCTTATTGCAAGGCCGGCGAACTTCACTTGCTTGGTCTCACCGGCACTGCCGGCCCAACTACTCTCTACCCTGAGATGGCTTGAATTCCACGTGACACTAAGTCAGTCGAGTATTCACTCGTATTGAGCTCCCAAATGGTAGGCTTTGCAGGGTCCTACACAGAGGACGAACGTAATGGGATTCCTACCGCAAATGTAATAAGAAGATAATGAGATTATCGGCTTATATTTTCTCCCCTAGCTTTTGTATGTGTATGAGTAAAGGCATTTTACGAGGATGGGTCCAGAGTCCGGACATAGACATCGAAGTTCATGCAATAATTTTTCGCCAAGAAAGCGCTCCGGGAAAAGCAAAAGGAAAAAAGAAAATTCAAACACTATCTAATGAGAAAATTTTAAATGATTTTACTATATACTGACGTGACGAGAAAGAATCAATAAGAATTATTTAACGAAAAATAACTATAGTAATTATACAAATGATTAGCACCAGTTTCTCTATTTCGGACAATTTAATTGGTGATTCTTGGCGTCACATGACCAGGGAACATCCCTCAAATAACTTCTCATGTCTAAGTAAAAGTAGTAGGGTTTAACAGAACGGGCCGTTAAACCTCTCAGCTTCCTTAACAGACGGCGCCAAACTGAGCCCCTGTCTCCGTCCGGCCCAAGCTCTGTCTACGGCGGAGCTGATTGTTCCGCCATGTCCACGGCCTCTCTTGTCTCCTCGCTCTCCGACAGCCTCCGGCAGGTCCCTCCGGTTGCTGTCCCGCCGTTGCTGGACTGTGTTCTAGCATCAACTGGGGCATCTCCTTCCTCACTGTTCGCCTCCCTCCTCACTTCTTTTCCTCTCCTCACTGAGGTACGTGCTGCGTAGTTATTTTAGAGTCAGACCTGATGGTTCTTGGGTGTTTTGCTTCACGGGCATTGCCCTGTTGGGCTTGGATGGACCTATGTCTGCTGCAAAATGAAAGCTTAATATTGATTTTATCGTTCAGCAAATTCTCCCCGGTGTGAGACAGAAACTGAGTAAGCCATCTTATCATGGGAATTGAATGAATGATAGTCGAATGGAGTAGATGGAAAGCAAAGAAATGGGGAGGTGCTAAATTTCTGGAGCGGAGAAATTTTCGGGTGGAATTGGTTGTTGGATTCGCATGTGACATCCATTGCTTCATACTTACCTAGTTGAAAGGAAATGATCATAGGATAAATTCTTCAGCCTGCAGAAATAGAAGCAAGAGCTGATACCAAATTAAGTGCTGAACTCCGGTCCCGATGTCTAAGCTGATAGATGGAGGCCTGATATTATATTCATTGGTTATTATTACTTACTGGTGCAAAAATTTGGATTTTGCACGTATGCTTTTTTTTATATTTTCTTTTCAGCGGGCTTGATTTGTTGAGCTTCGTTTTGAGCTGATCATGGCTTTTGTTGGTAGGGTGATCAAAGGGATGGCCAGAAATGGGATGCTGCAGGATGCAACCGTATTGGGTCATTTGTTCGGGCACTTTGCCATCTTCTAAAACAACTTGGTGGATTATCATAAATCTCTTCAAATTTATCGACCTGAATTACCATACTTTTAATAGATGATATATCATGCATTATTTGTACATTCCCTTCCATTATTTATATATTTATAGTTGCTCTTCTCTATGAAATTCCAATGCAATTCCTGTCCATTATTAGCTTAATATTAGGTTAAAGTGATAATATTAAGATTATTGTAAAATGAACTAGTGGTTTAGCGTCCAGCTCCTATTTCTTGTTCTACAGGGACCAATCATGATGCTTTGGAATCTTATATCTGGAAAATTTTCATTCCACTGATGAAGAGGGTTCATTCTTTTGACCGCGAAATGTTGAACCAAGTAAGAACAAAACAGAGGCTATCATCCTCTATCTAGTCTCCTTAGTTCCCCTCATCCCTTATATGTTGTTTCAACCGCATGTTTTGATAAAGATTGCAGAATCATTTTTCGATGTTGTTGGGGATACTAATGCCTGGAGGATCGTGGAGGTCACCTTGGTCCCATTTCTTCTGAGATCTATTGGCATGTCCATTGGGATGGTTTGTAATTCACAATTGGATGTCTTTGAATGGGGCTCATTCACTGGCCAATCCAGGAGCTTTATGAATTGTCCAGTAATTGAGAACACGGAAATGGTGTCCTCCTCTGGCTCCGTACTGGTACCGACATCATGCCATATATTAGCCCAAATTTTGGATGCTGTTCTTGAAAGTGAGAAACTTGGTCCAGGGTCTGACAAGATGTTTAAAAATGGGTATGGAGTAGAAAAGTTTGCAGGGAAGTTACTTTGGGAGCTCTGCCTTATGTCTGAACGATTGCTTCTGCATAGTCCTCAGCAGCGGTCCTGTGCTATCAACCTTCTTCTCCCAACCATTTTTAGAGCTTACTTATCTCAACCCCGCTTTGAAATCTCACTTCCAGGCCAGACACATATATTTTCCCGGTGGTGCACTAAATTGAAAACTTCATTTGATGGAATATACTTCTAATTGTGTATTTTTTGTTTGAAACATTTTAAATGTTCAAAAACTTGTTGAGAAGAACAAATTCTGATTATTCTTTTTTTTGGGGATAAGTTAAATTCTGATCTTTAATAGCCTCTGCTCCCAAACATTTTTCTAACATTTCGAGTTTTTTTTTCTCAAAATTTTTCGGCCCGTCTTCTACACCTGTTTTCTGTAAAAACTCTAGATTGTGACTCATACCTGGTCTTTTTCTTACTTTATTCTCCTGACACCAGATGATTGTCTTCTGTAGGAAGCTTTTCACTGAAAAGATTTGGAAGTGTTGCAAAACATTGTTTTCTCTAGGAAATGTAGAGAGAAGGGATGCATACTGTGTACTCTCGCTGTGCTTATCCTTTTCTCCACATGAAGAAGAATATGATCATGCAGACACAAGCAACCATGCTAGGGAGTTTGATATTAGAGATGATAAAGAATTATGGGATGAAATCAAGAGGGGTCTGGTAATGGAGCTTTATTGTTGGAACTACATGCTTATTCTTTTCCTTATCTTGAGGTAGATTTTATTAATTTCTTGTATCATTCTTATTGTTGTTGCTCTGAAATTGGTAAGGTTGATAAGGAAAGCCTTGTGAGAAAGCAATCACTGCATATACTGAAGATGGCGCTTGGCATCAGCGAAGGAAACCAAACTCAGTGTGATCTATCCGGCACTGAATCAAGAGAAAAACATTCAGATACTCGTGTCATGACAAAGAGAGAGATTTGGGCTGAAAAGGAAGCGAGATCGCTTGGCATAGAGAGGGTGAGCAACTCAATCGATATCAACCTAAACACCCAGCAGTCATGGGAGGCATTCATACTTCTGTACGAAATGCTCGAAGAATACGGGACGCACTTGGTAGAAGCAGCTTGGACTCATCAGGTTGGGCTTGTTGGATATATATATTGATATGTCCAGCCAAATTGATAAACTGGTACCGTGGTTCATTGTGTGAAATTGCGCAGTGGGTTCTCAGACACACCAATAAAAATTGCACAGTTTTGCACAGTTTTACTAGTGCTACCCACATTTCTCCTAAAATAACCATGTATATATATATACATGCTTGATTTCTTGTATTCATGGCTTATGCATTTTATTTGCAGTGAATAGCCCATGCCTACAGGAATGAACTAAGATGTCAACTCAGAAAGCTTATTTATCATTGGTTGTTCCTGCAGATATTTTCCTTGCTAAATTTTTGCAGTTCACATGATAAGTGTGGGAGCTGTAGCTCTGAAGGTATTAATCAACATCTTCCAGTGTCTGGTGAATTTTCCAACTGGTTATCAATCTTATGGGACCGGGGCTTTCATCACGACAATCCTCAAGGTATTGCATGTTTGCATTTTAAATTTCTTGTCCATCAATTCTCTGAATTCCATAGGAGCAACTAGGTTTTTGGTGTGTAGAGTGCATTCCTATTGTTTCACACAGATTGTCTGATAAATCTGAGTTTGGACGTAGTGGCTTACTTTTATTATTTTCCCTCTGTTGATAGCGCAGTTAGATGCCTTATCTTGGAATCATTTGTTGGGATTGAATGGAACAACTTTGGAAGCTGTGTAAAAGCATTGCCTGAGTCTTTTGTCCTCGGTCCACTTATGCAAGGGTTGAACGATCCCATCCATCATGAAGATTTTGGTTTGTCCACTATCCATCAAGTTCATGGCTTTTGATTATTAAGCATTTCTCCTACCTTTTTCATTTCTGTAATTGGTTGGTGAATTTATCTATTTAGTGTATAAATTTCTAAAACAAGATTATTTCCTGACAAAGGCACGAAAGGAGTTTATTCTTCAAAGGCAATTGAAGGTGCATCTCGGTTTTTACACCAATATACTTGTCATCTAGGCAACAGGTATGGTATCATGAATGTGATATATTTATGTTATGAGCCATATGACAAACTATGAAATAGCTCTGCTCTTTCAAATGAAAATTTGTCGGTGATGACTATTCTTTCTACTTTTTAGTTTCACGGCATTCTCTAATTAAGATTGGTGTACACTCTGCCCTGATAAACTTGTGTTTCCCCAGCATCTTTTTGCATGAGAAGTTTTCTGGGTGAATACAAGAGAGAACATATATTTTTTTTCTATCCTCAACTTATACGAACCACAATATCTTTCTGTGTATTTAATTTTGCACCTGGACATACCCTGAGTTGGTCTATTAAAATTGTAGATGTCTTTTGCTGCAGGCAAAAACAGATAGCGTTTTTGACTGAGCTTGCTTCCATTACCAAGCGCCAGTCTTTTGGTAGAGCTGGATTAATGGCCCTTTCGGAATGCATTACTTCAGTGGCTCGTCGAATCAGAATCGACAATGACATTGAAGCAGAGATATTGAAAAAAACTTTTCCTCATAAGCTTCAAGTGAAGCAGTCTACAGTTTGTTCACCCCTCAGTGATATGACGGATCTATTGGATGCCCTCCGATACGTTGTTGAAAGCTGCAAACAACATTTTAATCCTAATTACCGCCGTCAAGGTCCCCATCGTTCTTTCTAGTTTAATAATCTTTTATTATCATATAATCCAAGTCTAAATTCTTTCTGAGGCATAAGAGTGGTTTTTGATTTATATTTCTTTTGGATATCAGTTTGTGACAAGATATTGGAGGCTGCTTCTTCTGTGGTTTGTTCATTTTCTGCGCCTCTTCAGATTCTTATACATTTCATCGGCTCTTTTCCTCGGGAATTTACAGTTTATGGTGGTAAGATGTGTTCGTATAAGAATCTGATTATCCATAATTTCTTTTTGCTGCGTAATTAGAAAAAGATTTACCATAGCATAACATCTGCTCTCTTTCTAGGTTCTTTACGATCCAAATTCCATGCATGGCTATTGGGTTGTCGCAAGGAGCAATGTAGTAACAACTGCTGCAGTTATGAATTGAAGCTTTTGACCAGCCTTATAGAATTTCCTGGAAAATTCATACGTTTTCAGAATTCTGTTGGGGTTTCTTTTACATTTGATGATGAGGATTTGGCAGCCTGGGAGTCTGAAGCAAAAAGATGGGCTATGGTTCTTTTTCTTGTTGCAGAGGAGGAATGTTATTTAGAGCCACTTTTGACGGTGTGCTTGCTGCTCTCTTAAGATTCCATTTTCCTCCGTTCGTCATTGATTTTCCTTGATCCTGATTGTTTTCACCTTTTGGATCAGTTTTAGCCAAAGAAGGTCCTAATACTTGCTTGAACTTGCTTTGCAGTTTATCCAAAATCATTGCACTATCTTCAACCAAGAGAGTATTGATGAAGGGGTACCTGTGAAGTATATCATCTTCATATTGAGCTTGCTTCTGGAGCTTCAAGAGATGCGTGAGAGAGGTTTCAAATTTGGTAACAGTTTTGGAGTAAAGTCAGAACATGGTTCTCTTGTGGATGCTTTAAATCCTTTGGAAGCTTCCGGTATCAATGGGAAGTTTCTGTGCATATTTACTCGTGTCCTGGTATGGGAATTATACTTCTACCTCAACATCAAGTTTCCACTTAAATTGCAGTTTTAAGAGCACTCCAAACTCATTAAAAACTTGATCCCTTCTCTTTTGGCTGGGTTTTAAATTTTAAGCTAATAGATAAAGGCATAGTATGGTGAGTCAGAGGCTCAACACATGGAATAAAATTCATGAGAAACAAATGAGATCAAGGGATACAAAAAAAACGCTCCCTCACCATGCTGAGAGCCATCGCCAACCCCATTTAAAATGTTAAAATAAGATTTAAATATGAGGTATTTAATTTGTTGACATGTGACATGATTTTTATCCTGCAGAAGAATTTGGTTGCATATGCCAATGTATCATGTTCAATATTCTGGTCAAGCTTTACAATGAAAGATGCACAATTGCCTGGTTCTGTAAAGGGAAAGCTTGGAGGACCTAGTCAACGGCGCTTATCAACGTCTCTCACTACAGTTGTGCTGCAAGCTGTATATGCTCTGCTTCTGTTATATTCATTTCACTACAGTTACTCTGTTGGTTGCAAGTTTTTTTTGTCACACGGTGCTTTCAAAAAGTGTTTTTCTCCATTCAACTATGCATGCCTGATTTCCTCCTCTCCACCCCCTTCTGAACAGATAATGTCCGTGAAGGCTGTTGCCTCAATCTCTTTATGGTGTGCGGAGATGAGATGTGACGTATCACTTGATTTCTCTTTCAACTTTTTGTGGGATTTCTTATGGAGAACTATTTCTTCTTCTATCTCTGATTCAGAGGTACAACTGAGTTGTATATTATCTATTAAAATGCTTGTCCATAGCTACACTATTGTTCTGAACTGATTATGCGAAACAGATGGGGGCAGAACTTCATCTTGCAGCATATGAAGCTTTGACTCCAGCTCTGAGAACTTTGGTCTCGGCCTTCTCTCAATTAGCTTCAGATCTCGTGTGGGAAAAGGATAAATCTATGACACAGAAACCAGAAGGCAAACCCCAGTTGGATTCCCTAGTCTTTACTTTTCTCCAAAATGTCAATGATCTTCTGGCAATAAAGTACCTGGCACGAACTCGACGGGCAGTTTTGATGAATTGGAAGGTAATAATTTTGTCTTTACCCGTCAATGTTCTATTTATCTTGTAAACTATGCCAGATCTAAATAAAATTTTAAATTGAGATACTAGATAGAATTCCCCTTTACCCATCAATGCTGACTCTTCTGTAAATGTTTAAGTGGCATTGCCTAGAGTCTCTGTTGTCAATTCATTTCATCGCTCAAAAGAATGGGATACAAGTTAAGGGCAACAAATTTTTCTTCTCGGATGCTGCTGTCAGATTGATTTTCAGCGAGCTTGTTGAGAGGTAAGGAGCAAGATTTTGGAGGTATCTATAGGTTCTTATGTTTGTCCTCTCCTTCATAATTTGTTAGAATTTGCAGCCTTGAAAATGCTGGGGAGGATTCCGTTCTACCCATTCTGAGATCAGTCAGATTGGTTTTGGAGCTCTTTGCTTCAGGGAGGTCGGGATCAGTTGTTTCCTCACGTGTTCATATGGATACTCAGGTTCAAAAGAAATTTCTTTTGTTTGGTAAATGCAGAAAACTTCTCTTGTTATCACTTTGCCATGGAAAAAAATTGCTTTGCTACTACTTCTTGTAGGATGAATGGGTTGCTGTACAAAATGATCCCATGCTAAATATCTATTCCATCCTGAAACGTCCCATTATTTTCTAACAAGCATGAGCTGATGACCTTGTCCACCCCCTTTTTCATTTTCATTTTTTATTTTTTATTCCTAGAAAAGAGAAACTTCCTTTTCATGGTTTTGTTGAATAAGTATGTTAGGATATTACGTTTCTTCAACCAATATTTGAATTACTTTGCCAGTAGGCTCAGTTTTCTTGATATTCCCTGTCTAATAAAGTTCATCAGTATTAGACCAACGGAAGTATTCTTGAAGCAGTTGCCTTTTATTTATCTTCCATTATTACAAACATCCTTTTTCACTTTTCTTTCTGGAGATTCTTACTCATGTAGTCCCAGATCAAATGCTGAAACCTTTCTCTGTGTTTTACTGAAGAAAGATGGCCCTTTCTATACTCTTCTAAGTGCTGCAAGCAATTACTCAAATCACGACCCTCAATTCTGGTGCAGATGATGTGGCAGCTGGTTCGTTCCTCTTGGATCCTGCATGCAAGCTGCAACAAGAGGAGAGTAGCGGCTATTTCTGCACTGTTATCATCTGTTCTGCATCCTTCTGTGTTCAGTGATGAGAGCATGCATATTAGCGAAAGTGCATTTGGGCCCCTCAAATGGGTTTGCTCTCTTTCCCTCTGCCCCCTCCATCCTTCTCCTTGAGCATCTGTGATTCCGATGAATGTCCTATATACTCTTTGAATTTCCTGTACAATTCTCTATTTGCTGCTATCTTTCAGTTTGTTGAAATGGTTCTCGAGGAAGGTACGAAAAGTCCGCGAACGATTCGTCTAGTTGCATTGCATTTAACAGGACTGTGGCTTTCATGTCCAAGAATCTTGAAGTGCTACATTAAAGAGCTGAAGCTTTTGTCACTCTATGGTTCTGGTACACTGATCATCCATCTCCTCTGTATCTGTTGGACATCATTATTTTCTTTTTCATGTCTTAAAGCTGAGATAATTTTGAGCCAGTTTGCCCTTAACAGTTGCATTTGATGAGGATTTTGAAGCTGAATTATCTGAGAATCGCGATGCGAAGAATGAAGTATCTGTACTAGCAAAGATCCCTGAACCTGAATTAACTGAAGTAAGTACCATTTTCATGAATACAAGTTTGCCAGAAATTTTATCTAGTGATAACCTGCTGAAGAGGTCACCCATATTTCTCCTTGTTTATGTTTATTGGAAGGAGAGGTGAGAAAATTTTGAGAACTTTGAATTGACGCTCTTCGTTAGAAGGTTCACTGTCCAATCATCAATCTCAGTGGAATAAAGCTAAATAATTTTGAATCTTTTTTTCCCCCTATTTGTTTCTACTTAAATACCAGATTGATGGGTTTTCCAATTTTTAGGTTTTTATAAATACGGAGTTGTATGCACGTGTCTCCGTCGCTATCCTGATTAGTAAGCTCGCCAACCTGGCCGAAAGGGTGGGATCTGCCAATGAGAATGAAGATTGTATTGCTGCACTTGAAGCTGGAAAATTGTTTCTATTAGAGCTTCTTGATTCCGCGGTATGTATTCATTTCTATTCATTGAGTCTACTAGTTCTGCATTGAATTAATAAGAGGCAAATGAGACGGGAGATTCGAATGACAGAGTACCTTATTGATTCCCATGTTAAGCCACTGCAATGGCTTAGCATGGTTATGAATCCACTCGCTTTTCTCAAATTTTTCTTGGCATATTTATTGTTTTTGACATCAGCTGGCATATTGTCTGCATTATTTATTACTTGGAGCTTGCTGTTGCCTAATGGTTCCATCTCAAACTTCGGTATCATTGTTGTATGTTTTCTTCCAGGTAAATGAAAAGGATCTTGCGAAGGAGTTGTACAAGAAGTACAGCGCGGTATTTGTCATTTTCTTTTTCCTTTAATAAACAATTTAAATTGCCAGAACTTTGGGCAGGCAAAACTTCCTTGGTCATTTTGCAAAATTAATAGATATACTTGCATCAGCAAGAAATTATTTTAAATCTCATTTCCTGTTTAGTGTTGAATGAATTCAGTACTTGTACTGTCTCTCCCCTTCTCCATAGCTAATAACGTAATAACTTGAGCAGATACACAGGCGCAAAATACGTGTTTGGCAGATGATATGCGTCTTGACCCCATTTGTTCGTGAAGATATAGTGGAGCAAGTTACCCATAGCTTGCACATAGCCCTATATGTAAGTGAATATGCATTTACTACCAAGTGAAAATTGAACGAAAAATGAAAAAGCATTTTGAGAGAATTGAGTAGAATATAAAAATCCTCAACCATCTCTCATATTACCCTTTTGTTTTGCAGCGAAATAACTTACCTGCCGTTCGCCAATACCTAGAAACATTTGCAATCAATGTTTACTTGAAGTTCCCATCATTGGTAAATCCTGGATTTCAGAAATTCTTTTGCGATGTTGCTCTGTTTGCTCCAATTACAAGCCCGATTTCAGTTGGCTTCATAATTGTTGCATTTAAACTTGGATGGAGTGTCATCTGGAAAAAACTTGTGATAAGTAAATTAGGAAATGCAAGTTGGTTATATAGCACTTTGAGAATGTAAAATTGGAGTCCCCTTACCAATCCTTGTACGTTTTGCTCAATTACAGGTGAGGAAGCAGTTAGTTCCCATCTTACGAGATTATGGTGCGAGGCCTCAGGTACTAAAGAGTTTTTCGTCCATTATCCCCTAAAAGTAAATTATCTCTCTTGTTTGACTTAATTAACAACTAGGTGAGAACCCAATTTCGCGAGAATAATTATTAATTTTTTTGAATAATAGTTAAATTAAATATATTACTCATTTTCAGGAAAAAGGATAATGGATTAATTGTTTCACTGGAAAATTAAGTGAATTTATTGAAAGAGCACTGACCATTCATCAAAAACCGGGTTTTTCATATCCTAAATAGGATTTTTGTATCCTAAACCAAAATCACACAATCTAAGATTAGTATCTTAGACAAATAAAACAATTGAAATTATAGCATTTGAAATGGGAAAAAAAATAAAGCCAAAAAAGGCAATGTGCCAGTTTGCAAATTTAGGAAGATGCACGATCTTAAATAATTGTTTTAGAAAAGCAAATAACTGAAAAACTATTAAATGATTGTTTTAGAAAAGCAAATAACTGATGAAGTATTAATTATCTAAGTTACATAGTCGAGGAAAATTAATTATTTCCTCCATGATAATTATCATAACTAAAACTTATCAATTAAATCGCCGGTTTTTATTCAAAGATGTGGTAGCAACAAAATAAGTAATCTAAGATAATTGTTTTGCTCACCAAAGAAAAGAGATAAGTGTTTTAGGAAATCGAAGTAATTAGAGAAATAATTATCTAAAATCATTAAATTTGATAAAATAAATTTATTCCTGCTAAAAAAATTATTAATTTAGTAATATTTATAGGCATAAAATTATAAAATCATAAGAGGTTACAAATTACATTTATTGACATATTTATCGGGATAATGTATATTGAAAATTTGCATATGTATATATATCGATATTTACATGACGAACATATCCCTACGTTGTTATCATAAGAAGATTTTCAAAAAAAAAAAGAGAGTATAATATCCATAAAAAACTATATCACAACTACAAATTAAGAGAGTTAATTTATAACATAATATTATATTAAAGAAATCATAGGAGGAAATGTCTTAGAATATTTTTTTGAACATATATGGCTCTCATATAAAAGGTAAAAATTTTCTCCAAAAAATTAGAAAATAAAAATATCGATTTTTAAATAAAATAATTTCTTGAACTATAAAGATTAAACGAATTAATACCTATCAAGAAAAAATTGACAAATTATATTCTATATGTGAACCTTATCATGAAAATTAAAAATTAATAAAGAATCCTATTAACATAATGATCTTGTTATTATATAGATAATTTCATTACTTCTTGTATTTATAGTATCCCACGATCTTGTACTCTCATTCTAATTATCCATGTGTTATTTTAGATCCCATTCTTTTCATTTGTGGTAAACAATTGTAACACCTCAAAATATACTAACTTATAACTAAATGAATAAACAACAGTAAAATTCTCATGCAAAATTAAAAAATAACGGAAAGAGAATATAGAGAATATACTTACAGCTATAGATGATCGAGTGGAAAAATAATACCTCAAAATTTTCTATGCTACAAATAAAAAATTATAAATAAATAAAGCAAATTTTTATGCAAAATAGAAAAGTAACGAAGAAATGAGATAGAGAAAATGCCTATAGATATGGATAACTGAATGAAAAAATCCCTTGATTCGGGAAGATTTACGCATAATGTATAAATAGATTCAAATTTTATTAGAGAGAGAAAATTAGAAAATTATTGAGTAAGGGAAATTTCATTTGACGAAATATTTCTTTTCTTCGGTGGACTAACGAAATATTTTCATAAAAAATTGAAAATATTTTTTAGTATCTATAAAAAATTGATTTTCATCATATTTATAATATATATGTGAAGTCTATTTATATATACTATATTTTATATATTTTTATTTGTTTATTTATAATATATAGTTTGTTATTATATATATATATATTGGTATGTTGATGCTGAAGATTTATTGCAGGCACTCTCCTCCTATGTATTCATATCAGCAAATGTGATTCTACATGCATCTGAATCGGTCCAGTCCATGCATTTGGATGATTTACTTCCTCCTATCATTCCACTTTTGACCTCACATCACCACAGTCTACGCGGATTTACTCAGGTCGGTGTTTCTGAAGGTGATCATGGAAACATCTGTTATTATTCCTCTAAGAGCTGAGCTTCAAGCTTGTTGGAAGACGTGTTAACATTATATTATAAGCATAAAATTAATCCTTATGTTTGAATGGGGGGACACATGTGACTGAAGTGAAAGTTCAAAGAACGTCTAAGTCTCGCTTTATCAGACTTAGCACTTTCCCTTGGAGGGTAGGGTCAACATGACAGGATCCTCGTGTCTGTGCAATCTGTGCTTGAAACTTAGATTGGGATCTTAATTGTATCCCAGTACCTGAGCCTGGTAGACTGAGCAAATATAACAAACAGAAAGGAGTTTAGAAAAATTGGATATGAGAACCTGTGCTTCGTTATTATGTTATGCATGGTTTCTGAAACTGAAAATGAGAGAGTAATCAAAAGGGGAAAACATGGCTGAAAAGTGGCATAGGTTATCTCCTCTAAGCAGCATAGTTTAACCTGTCTATATGTATAAATGAGATAAAATCCATGTAAAACTGCAGTATTGACAATGAATAACTTTGCCCTGAGACTGACCAGTTCTTCATTTTTTAAAAACCTGCTAAATAACTGTCGGTGAATTCTATTGCAGTTACTGTTATATAAAGTATTATGCAAATTTTTCCCTCCAATAAGCTTTGGAGCCTTAGAAAGTACAACTCTAGAGAAGAAGTCCTTCGAGGATTTGAAGGAGTACCTGGCCAAGAATTCTGATTGCGCACGGTAACATTTTTGTACTCTGCATTCCTCAATGCCCTTGAGTTTTGATTTTGTGAGGTTCTTCTCATCCGCTGATTTCTAGGATTAGGCAAGCACACGCTTCAGAGTTAATATTGTTTGTTACCTTGGAAGGCTGATTCATTTAATTGTTTTCTCTTATTTCTATTTCAGTTTACGGGCATCAATGGAAGGTTACCTCGATGCTTACAACCCTTATCTCTCAGCTACTCCAACAGGAATTTTTGTCAATCGGGTTGAGGTTAGAGTGGTCTTTGTTAATGTGATTTTATATCATATTCTAGGAAAAGAAAACCGTTCTTTCATTGGGAGGATGTCGATTTATTATCTTCTTGCACAAACTTCTTTACAATGGTATTATTAACTCCATTTGCAATTTTCTGAACAAGTGGAGACTATAGACACTTGTGTTGCAAAGTACAATTACCAGATTGTATTTATTGTTTGCTTCTGAGTAATTGATTTCATTTTTTTATTTACTCATTGTTATGTTGCAGGAGCTCGAATTTGAATGTGTCCCGACATCCCTCATGGATCACGTGCTCAACTTTTTAAACGTAACCGATTTCTCTTTAGCATTTTTTCCCATCTTTTAATTACCTTCTTGCCCCGCATGCTCTTGTGTGATTCTTAAAAGGATCTCATATGCAGGATGTGAGGGAAGATCTTAGATGTTCAATGGCAAGGGATGTAGTGACCATCAAGAATGAGGGCTTAAGGATTGATGAACAACATGACTCCCAAGAAGCATCTTCTCTTCCCAATGGCAGTAACTCCCAGCCAGCTGAATATGCTTCCATGGACTTTCAGAAAAAGTTTACTCTTTCAAAACATGAGAAGCAAGATGATGGACTTAGCTCCTTCATGGGTCTCAATGAAACCTTAAAACAACTCTTAGGTAAATTCAAAACATTAACAGAAAGTGTCTTCTGAATTGTCACCATGTCATGAATTTACTCGCTGCATGATACTGTTATGAAACCATACTCTTACTGTGAAGCAGAGACGGAGAAGGAGGATCAGCTCGTGGACCAGCTATTGCAGTCAAGACTCGTGACATTAGATAGAATCAGATCCAGTAGGCAGAATATTATCCTAGTGGCATCTCTAATAGATCGAATCCCCAATCTTGCTGGACTTGCACGGACTTGTGAGGTGTGTTACCTTTGTTGGTATCTTATAACATTGTATGCCTGAGAGTTGGCCATTTCATTGAGCAGATTGTCCTTCTATGAATCAAAATCTTTTGCAGGTGTTTAAGGCTTCTGGGTTAGCTATTTCTGATGCTACTATATTACGTGACAAGCAATTCCAACTCATCAGGTTTTCTCCTCTTCCTGAGAGATTCTATCCGTGTGTTGATTTTCTTCTTTGATGATAGAGTCAAATAACATGTAGACTATTGCCCCAAAGAGACTCGGTCTACTTATGGCAGTAGATTATAAATCAAGAGAATCTCGACCTTTAAGGTATCTGGGGTACATGTTTAGGTCAGGTTATTGGGTAGATCTTTCCCAGAGACCACTTAGATACCACTGACGATGCGTGTTAAAGTCGTACATTGAGAACAATGTCTTTGCAGCGTGACAGCGGAGAAGTGGGTTCCAATAATGGAAGTACCTGTAAAAAGCTTGAAGGGTTTCTTGGAGAAGAAGAAGCGTGAAGGCTTTTCGATACTAGGATTAGAGCAGACAGCTAATAGTGTTCCTCTTGATCAGTATACGTTCCCGAAGAAGACGGTAAGTCTTCAGATCCAGAAATCAAACCCAACCCTAAATAGCTTTATGCTTACCAATGACTGCATTTTAGTGTGTGCGCTCATCAAGCAGAAAAATACATCAATGCTCTTATGACTTTTAGCTTCTCTCCAAGGAATAACACGGGGAGTAGGATGCCCTGTTTTCTGGCAGGTTCTCATCCTAGGACGTGAAAAGGAGGGAATACCGGTGGAAATAATCCATATACTCGACGCTTGCATTGAAATTCCGCAGCTGGGAGTTGTTCGATCGCTGAATGTTCACGTTAGTGGAGCCATTGCTCTCTGGGAGTATACTCGACAGCAGAGATCCTGATACCTAACTGAATTCTTAAAGATCCGTTGTAGGCTTGTAGCTGTCAACTGACCATTTTTCGATGTTTACGGCAGTAATGTAATGATCCTGTCCATGGAACAGTACTGTATTCTTTGATCATGGGCATATAATCTCCTTTTGCTATGTATAAAAGGGACGAACCGGAAGGCAAATCAAAAGTTTTGCATCAAAGATCTTCAAGGGAACCTGTATTAAGTTTTGCTCGTGATAGCGGACCAAACCTCAAGAATTGCTACTCACAAGACCATTAGCAAACAATGGGACATTCTACTGGAAAGTGTACGGGTCACAAAATTTTGTCTCCGATACCTAATATAACAAAGTTTCGAGAGCAAAAATGACTAGTCCTTCTTGGTCTCATCCTGCCACGTTGCTTGCCACTGCTTGTCGTAGAAAGTTGTCTCCTCGATGAGCTTCTTCAGGGTTTCAATGTCCTCGTTCTTCCTGATCAGCAGGACTCCCAACACAGCTATGAACAAGAGAGTCTTGCAGAAGAAGTTGCCCATTTGGTCCACGAGCCCGACCCCAGTTAAGCTATCCACGAAGTATGCCATGAAGAACCCTATCATTGCAGCTCGGCCTGATAGAAAAAGTTGGGAAATTGAAACTTACCTATTGAGCATATTTAAGCTCTCACAAAAATTGGTAAGCAAGCCTGATAGGTTTTGAGTCCACTCCTGTCCGTGATGTTCAATTAACTGTTTCCATTTTGCGTTATTCCGGATCCGTTCCATGTGTTGAGTTCAAGATGCAGATGTAGAGGAAGTTAAATTGACTGTTAAATGACTAAATCATGCTCCAGTATACGTCATTGGTCTGTAATTTCAACTGGCTTAACCTCGAAGGATAATCGGTCAGATAATAAGCAGAACCGACGATCATTTTTATCTTTTACCAATGTTGAGAAGAAAGAGAAGGATCGGGAACAAACCATTCAGCAGTTCAGCTTCGGGAAGATGGAATCTCTTCATCCATGCCCACCACGGGATGATCGAGGTGTCGAAGACAACAGGGTCGTCATTGCTGGATGATTCTGGATTGTCCTCGAGCCACTTCCTCCTCCTAGCCTCTGCAGTGATTATTCATCGACAGGAAAAGCAGTCATCACTCAATATCAACAGGAAAGACAGTCAACACCAATGAAAACATTGCAAAAGGACAGAGCAAGAACATATTTATGTAGTTGGCAAATAATGCAACGCATCATGACTGCATCTAAATCCGCATCTAATTAAGCACCTGATGATCACAAACTCAAGCAACAAGATATCAAGGCAACCGAGTCGAATACAAACAGTTACGAACTCGTTAGAAATATTAAGGAGCAAGAGAAATCTTGCTGGAGCTGACCCAAATTAACAAGAATCGACCCTTCTCCAAGAACTCAGTATGACACAGTGACAGAGATCATAACGAGCAAACAAGCAACCCCCAATCAACATTACAACTTTTCCCATCTCAACAACTCGAGACAACAGTTATGATAAATCATCATCATATCATAATGCATGCAAGGAATTCTCAAACGACTAGCCGACTGAGAACAGCTCAGCTTACTCACCGGCATCAATCACCGCATCCCAGTCGGTCTTCCCGTCCTTCTCGAACTGCTTCAATTCCCAAGTTCCATTAACCCACCTGGGGTCCTTGAAGCTGTTCAACACCACCGCAGCCTCTTCCTCCGTCTCAACAGCCGAAGCTGAAGCAGCAGCAACCGGCCCATTAGCAGCCTCTGCCTTGGGCTGCTCCTCCGCCACGGAGACGGCGACTCCAGCTCCCCCATTCCCATCTGAAGCAGCCGCGGAGATGACGAACGAGGATCTCTTGGGTCTGAGCGTGAAGAGGGGCTTGTGGGTCACCACCGAGTGGGAGGAGGAATACGGCGAAAGGGATGCATGAGGAGAAAACAACGCCATGGAAATGGACATTTCTTGGGGTTGTTCTTCTCGGCGATGGGCTGAACTGACTGAAAGAGTAGATGAAGAGGATCAGATTAGCTTAGCTCAAGTCAGCTCATCACCATCATCATCAATGGTGGCTCTATCTCTGTCTTCTTCGGCACTGGGGACAGGCAATCCTCCACCTCTTATCAGCTCGGCAGCTATGTACTTCCTCTTCCGTAATTTCTCGTAAATTTCACAATACTCCCTGTACTTTATAGTATTTAAGATACGATCCTTCTTGAGAGGCCCATATTCGACTGCCAGTAACCTTTTAGCCCAATTTGAATGAATAAACATGGGCTTGATTTGGCCCATGATCACTTGGGCTGCAAGATGGGATAATGCAGGCCAGTTAGATATCCGGGTCGGATCCTGGAAACGGTTTCGGATTCCTATCTTCTCCTTCTTCCTCCTTTCCTCCCGGTCTTCGTCTCTCTCCTTATACGGTATGCGATACTGTGCAGCAGCAACCTAACGAACTCGAAGCTCGCAGTTGACGATGGAGGTAGCCACCATGTCTTCGAGCTTTGCGGTCCACAAGCGCGTGCTATCACTTCCGACTCCTTCCCTTTCGGTGAGCTCGAGCAGAGCTCAAGCTGCTTGCCCGCCCAGAGTTTCCCTCTCGACCAGCTTCGTGTCTACTTTCCCGGGAGGCAGCGTCTGTGGAGAGGCTTTAGGCCAGAAAATCCGGCCCAAGTCTCTCAATCCGGCCACTGTCTCCAGGTCGAAGGGCAAACGAGGCGTTGTCACCATGGTACACTGTTCGTGAGGATTCTGATTAATTAATATCTATGTGGGTTCTGCCTAAATTTCGGGCAAGGTTGAATTTTTATCCATTTACAAGGTGGAATCTTTGATTGAGCCGGAACGATGAGATGCGGGTGTAAAATCTTAAGTAATGGAACCCTGCGGGGGATGGTTATTTATGTCTTGTCTTGTTAGTGAGGCGGCTTAGAATAGGGTGCAAGAGCACTTGCTGCTGCAAAAGTTCTATCTTGCAAATGGAGGATTAAAAATCTTCAATTTTGTTGAGAGGAGCTATAGTTTTAATTGCGGAAAAGGCATAATGGAGAAATATGAACAACTGTTTGGTTCATAAAGGTGTTCTTGAAGAGTTCGAGCTCAACTATTTTTTCCACATTATGCCCACATTTCTGCAGCTTTGTTATCAACCAGTAGTTTCAAATTTTGTGGTCCTTGACCCTAAGCAAAATGCTTACTTTGTATTTCTTTCCACTGTAACCTGAGAAATGAAGTAGATTTTTGAAATATGGAGAAAGAAGATGCATGAGGTCTACTACCCCGAAATGTTGCGTTTGAATCCTAATCAAGAGGTGCAATAAGTTATACTACACTTTAATTAGATGCTTAGAGCCGGAGTGTAATCTTCATCTATCTTCAGTTTGTAAGAGCATCTGCAGAAATAGACTAATTATTCACAATGACAACAGAAATTTGGGTGTTTTTAACTTTGCGGGGGTTTCTTTTCTCTGCTTCGTTTCTATAGTCTCGATTTTATGATTAAAGCTTAAAATCATATTCATACAGGTCATTCCTTTCTCGAGGGGAAGTGCATGGGAGCAACCTCCCCCAGACTTGGCATCTTACTTGTACAAGAATCGAATTGTGTACTTGGGCATGTCTCTTGTTCCATCGGTCACGGAGTTAATTCTTGCAGAATTTCTTTACCTTCAGTATGAAGATGCTGAGAAGCCTATCTACCTGTATATAAACTCCACTGGTACAACTAAGGTTGCAACTATTTCAATTAAAGTTCTTTTCTATCTGCTGAAAGTGGATGACATTAGTAGCTGAGGATTTATAGTCTACATACTTCAGTTTTCTTAATAGTTTGTGCCTTTAGTAAAAGGTTTTTGTTTTTCTCAGGGTGGTGAGAAGTTGGGTTATGAGACCGAGGCTTTTGCTATTTATGATGTTATGAGGTTACTGCCAACCTCTTTAGTTCTCTTACATGTCATATTAAAATTTCTACTTTTTCTTGTTATATTTGTGGTGAAGAAGTAATATTCTGCCGATGCAGGTATGTCAAGCCACCTATTTTTACTTTATGTGTTGGAAATGCATGGGGAGAAGCTGCCTTGCTTTTGGCTGCTGGTGCAAGGGGAAACCGATCTGCTTTGCCCTCATCAACAATTATGATAAAGCAGGTTTTACATTGATCATTAACCTCCAGTAATTGTCAAGCTAATATAATGTTAGATTCCATAGCACTTTTTTTTTCCCTGTAAAAAACAATGTTATTCATTTGTTTAAGGGATTTATATGCCTATTGATGTCCAGCTTATTAACTCCACTTCTGATTTATATGATTCGCTAGCCTATTGCAAGATTTCAAGGACAGGCCTCAGACATTGAACTTGCAAGGAAAGAAGTGAAGAATGTGAAGGCAGAATTGGTAAGATAGATGGGAACTTGGATCTTGTAACTCGTATGCTTGTGTTCTTTAGGCATAACTATAAGGCGGACATCAGTGTGAATGTGAGATGATAATTGACTGACTCTGAGGATTTATCAACATAGTTATGTCCATTGCAATTTAGTCATATAATTTTTAGTATTTGATCTTCCATTGCTGAGTATGTTACCTTTCTTTATTTGTGCAGGTTAAACTTTTCGCAAAGCATATCGGAAAAACTGAAGAACAGATTGAAGCTGACATACGGAGACCGAAATATTTCAGTCCTAGCGAGGCAGTTGAGTATGGGATCATAGATAAGGTATGCATTCCATTTTTCTTTTGGTAAGTGTTTCGATGAATACTAAGTTACTATTGCTTCAAGTGATTCAAAATTTCCTTTGCAGGTTCTATACAATGAAAGAAGCTCTGAGGATCGTGGAGTCGTATCTGACCTGAAAAAAGCTCAGCTTATTTGAGTGCATGGAATTCATTTTTTACTTCTGTGGAGTCAGGTGAGCATGACTCTTATCTTTACCTACTCTTAGTTATATTTGATGTGAGTTTCCAAAAAAATGGTTTATGAATGATTCCTTTTCCCTCCAATTGTGAGGGAATTTACAATAGAATCGCAAGGGAGTACTTAAGGAGATGCATGGAGATTATTTTACTGATACTCTTATATCCTACTTACTTATTGGCATGATCTATACCCTTACATCCTACTTATTCATCTGCAAATATATAGTTCATATATCTCTTGGTGCTGCTTTATGGAACTTGGTAATGCATTTCCATGACAGAGAAAAGTAGGTCATGGAGTAACCGTCACTGCCATGGGATCACTTGGTGAAGAGTACGGGGGAAAAGGGGAAAAAAACATTTTTTTTTCCGGTTGGAAAAAAGATCCATTTTAACTCGGTCACTGTGACACTGTTCGTATTGAATTCTCAGAGACACATATTATACCCTTCTTTTCTTATGTCAAGGAGGTTCTAGTATTGATTATTGATCTCCTGATTTCTTCATAACTGTAGTCAATATCTCTCGTAGTGCTTATCTTTTCCCATTATGGACTCTCCACATGAAGTCTGTAAGGGGGTGGTAGCAGAACACTCCAGCTCGAAAGTGACATTCGGTAGATTTGCTACCCCATCTTGTTAGCAACTTTGGACACTCTCAATCTGGCTGCCATGCCACTTGGGTTGGGTTCCCATCCGGCACTCGTATTGAAATGATTCAATAGCTGAAACATTACTCGCAATCCCTTGGCTGGTCCCCTCTGCATTACTTGCAAATACTACACTGGGATAACTAGTGAGTGTTGGCATCATATGAGTTATCATTGATTCCATAATTGGTCTAAGTTTTGTAGGTGGAGCAGTCTTGTGATGTGTCGAGAAAACAGATGGCAATGGATAAGCATTACGCTTCCACTGTGACTGATTGAAGGCAACAAGATGTAGTGATGGCTCCTCCAGTCGTGCAGAGAGTACGATCATAGACGTAATGGTGTACACTTGCTGTGTATGTATGAAAGCCTTTTGTCATGTGGCATCTGAGTGATTTTACCTCAGCAGAAGGTAGCTATGTATTGTACTTCCTATGTTGATTTTCCTCCTAGGCAGTAGAACTCCGGTTTTTCTCCTGCCACTTGTGCTACCATTTTATTCTTTCCCGTTGTAACAGGATGAGCTGGGATCATGAATAATTTCTCGGTTACACTTCATGACTGCACATTCTGAGTGTTGGCATTGAAATGTCACGCGGGTTTCAGTATCAAAGCATCAAGATATTGTAAAATCTTAAGCGGATACAGCAGTCTTTGGTTTCCTAGTCGAGCCAAACCAGTCCAGACAATAACTGTTCCCTTCTCATTTCATTCCGCTCCATTTCACTTACACGATTATAACAGTTTCTGAGATTTCAATTACGATAATCCAGTAAAAATAGTTCGATATTCCGATACAGTAGTTTGAGCCAAAGCGTGACGTCATCCTGCGAGATCGACCGTTATTACATGCGATCTCTGAGTGGGAAAGTGAGAGATGGCACATGGGCGGCAAATATCTTTTTTTTTTTTTTTAATGGATGAATATGGGCGGCAAATATCAAGACTCAACTACCGGTCCCACTTCACTTGCAAGGTGCAACCCATGATTGTCTTTTTACTGTTATTTCCCTCTCATGAGCGTTTGGTTCGAGTATCGTTGGATTATATCGAATGTGAAGATCGGAGGAAAGCTTAACTGTGAAATTTATTTTTCCGGACTAAAAGTTGAAATGTAAGATTATCGTGTTTGGTAACTTTTATTGGATTACGTGGAATGTGAGAGAATATAATATATTATTTATTTTTGTAGAGATGATTATGAATTCCACGATCATAATTTCCGTTGTAATCTAACTAATAATTCCACCAATTTTGAATGCAAGGTCTTTATCGATCATGACTATAAAGTTCTATCTCGAACAAATGATTACAATAGTCAATTTTTACAACCTCTCCAGTAATATTTTTTACATAAAAACTTTAGAAACAAACTCCCCTTCAGTTCATTGCCATTCTCTGCATTCATCTCAATTACTTTCCCCAAAAGGGCAAAAACACATATATTAACATTATATTACGATTAATCGTTAGTGCTCTTAGATATTATCTAGAATTATATAGATATGTATACAGGCATGCACATGTACTCCGAAGTGCATTACAGCCTAACACAAATGACTGAGTGGCATAATCCAGTTGTTAATTGCCCATAGCGTTGGCCTACCTTACCCTACAATCATCGACTCCATAAGTAAAATGTGTCCTTGTTAAATCGTACATCGAATAAAATGTAAAAAAATGGAACCGTAGATGCTTCCTCTGTGGGTTTTCACTGCTGTGAGTGCTTGCTCTAGCTGTTGTTTTTTGAGTCGAAGGAAAAAAATATCTTAAGCACTGATTTTGATCCTGGTAAGTGTCAAAATTTGATTCTACTTCTTGTGCGGTCAAAAGTTAATGTTTGGAATGATGCAGGAAGAGGTAAGTGTCTATGGAAAAACTGCTACGTGGAAGACGGAAACTGGTTCGAGTTTAGTATACAGAGGCCGATTCTTGATATATTTGCCAGATCACATTCCTCGATGTCATGATCCGATTTGCAAGTCTCAACGTTCCAGTTGCCTTGTGTTGAAGATATAATAGGCCATATTAATAACAACTTAAGGCCCGTTTGATCTGTAAGTTTGATTTTAGAATCATGATTTTGATTTTAACTCAACACACTACACCACAAAAATACACGTTTCCCAAGTCAAATTTATAATATCATCTCATTTGTCTTTTTCCACAATCAAAATCAAAATCAAAATCAAACTTACTTTAACTCTAAAATCAAACGCACCATAATTATCTGCTGATGTACTGTCTGTCTATACTATCGACTGAACTTTCTGAGACAGAAAAGGGATGGGCACATTATGAGAGATGGATTCTCGAGCATTAACGCATTGAGCAAGAAGAGGTTCATGCTGATATATTCCCGAGACCTTTGGACAAGCGAAGTGTCATCGGCAATCCATATCGCTGCAATAAAACAAGCTGCAGATTCATTAAGCTGATCATACGAATGCGAAAACACGGAGAAGTTTTACGAACGGAACTCATTGAAGGGGGGTCCAAGTGTACGACATCATAATCATGAACAGTCCAGTCTCCTCCACCTTAATTCTTAATTGGATTTAGTGTGTTTGATTTTGGAGTTAAGTAGAGTTGAATTTTGATTTTAATTGGATTGCAATGATTGTGTTGTTGAATTATGGAAATGTATGAAAAAGTAAGGAATAATTGATAGAAAGTAATGATTGTATCGTTAAATTGTAAAAAAAAGTAATAAATAGTTAAAAGAATTTAATATTAAAAATTGAATTGAATGATTAAAAAATTGAAAAAAAATGTAAAAGAAATAATTGCGTTGTTGATTTTTCTTGTGCAGTGAGTAGAGTTAAAGTTAGAGCTAAAATTTTGGGTAAATTGCACTGGTGGTCCAAAAAGTTTTACAATTATACAAAAAGTTTTTTTTGCTACTTGATGATACAAAATATGTCAAAGTTATTTCAGTATAGTACAAACCGTCATTTCGCCATTGACGTCGTCAAGTCGACGCCGACGTGGCTCACTACATGTCAACTTCTTTCTGACATGATCGAAACAGTAACATATATATCTCTCTCTCTCTCGTCTGTCTCCCCCCTCTCTCTCGTCTCTGAAGATCAAGGATGGGTTGGTAACGGAGTGAGGGAGGAGATCTGAAGATCAAGGATGGGGTCGAAGTTCGTCTTCTTCATTGGTGTGACAGCGACTTCTTCGAGCTAGACAATGGGTGCGACCTGAGCACTGATGTCGTCGTTGGCGGCGGCGGCGGCATCCTCTTCTTCTTGTTCTGCTCGGAAGGGAAAAGGGTTGAGGTTTTGAGGTCTTTGACAAGGGGAAAATGGGGACGAACGGACAATGGTACTAGAAGACAAAGTTTGGTTCACCCATTGCCTCAAACAACCCTTCACCCTCACTTCGTCTCAAATCTGAGCAGCTCTGCAAGTTGCAGAGCTTTTAATCAACGAAGACAATGGCGGATGGTGAGTACATAGTTGAAGTTATAATTTCAAAACATTTTACACTATCATATAATTTACGTAAAACCTTTTATACTAGTTACAACTTCAAAATATTTTGCACCATCATGTAACATCCCACAAAAACTAGTAACAGTCATTTTCTTCCCGTCTCCACATCAGTTTACTGTTTCGGCCACGTCAGATAGGAGCTGACACGTAGTGAGCCACGCCAGCGTCGGTTTGACGGCGCCAATGACGTGATGACGGTTTGTACTATATTGAAACAATTTTGAAACATTTTGTACCATCAAGTAAAAAAAAATATTTTGTACCATCTTGAAACATTTGTAAAACTTTTTGGACTATCAGTGCAATTTATCCTAACATTTTAAAAATTTGATTGCAAAATCAAACGGGCCTATTTATATTTCCAAGTGTCATAAGCCCCCTCCACCTCCAGGCTCTCCTATAAATACAGAATCAAGATTTTGTTATCCTCCATCACAATAAGCTCAAACTACTACTTTCCTCATCCGATTCGTTAGATATCGTGATAGAGAATTTTAAGTCATGGTCAGTTCTCGACCGACTTTCAATAACGCTTACTACCTTTTCTGTGCTCTCTTTCTATTGCCTGCAGTATGTTACTGCCATGATTCATTCACACGCTCGAGAGCCACTTACTATGGCAGTCCCGACTGTTACGGGACCCCAAGTACGATTTTTGTCCACATCACTCCCGATTATTTTTGTTGAATGCGCATTGCCAACTGCTCGTCACAAAAATTGCTCTCTTTTTTGTTATTTCTTTTTTAATGCTAGAAAAGTTGGGAAAGCTTCCCAATTTGCCGGCTGCTCGTTCAACTGCTTTTCAAACGGAATGAACATATGAACCAAAATCATTTTCGAATGGACACGGAAGCTTATTGAACGAGAAGCAGACAGCTGAAAGCGCAACGTATGTCTAGATTGATATGCTATAACGACACATTCATATATGGATGCGTATGTGATGGTGTGCAGCTGGGGCCTGTGGATATGGGGAGTACGGGAGGGACGTGAATGATGGGTACGTGACCGGAGTCTCCAAGCTATACAGAAATGGAGCTGGCTGCGGTGCTTGCTACCAGGTTTACCTTCTCAATTTCAAAACCCGGCCCACCGAACCTTGCCCGTAGGCCTGTCCCTCTGGGTCCAGGGGCTTTACATGGTCGGCGTGGGACCCGAACTCTCACCCTCCTTGACCTGAGGCCCAAATATATCTTCCCTTTCGGACACCCCGTGGTTTCTTGTCCTCTGGGGACTCTGGATAACCGTCTGGGTCCGAAAAGTATCGTAGGGGAGCTGCTAAGGTTCCCTTAAGTAACTCTTATTTGGGGCTCGAATAATCCCTTCATTAATAATATGTAGGTTAAGTGCACGAAACCGCAGTGCACCGAGGATGGAGTGAACGTGGTGGTGACGGACTATGGGGAAGGAGACAGGACTGACTTCATCCTAAGCCAACGGGCCTATGGCGAGATGTCCAAGCCCGACAAGGCTCAGGAGCTCTTTGCTTATGGGGTGGTCGATGTTGAGTTCAGGAGGGTCCCCTGCCAATACTCGGGTGACAACCTCTTGCTCAAGGTCAACGAGCACAGCAAGCAGCCCGGCTACCTGGCCATTATCCTCCTCTATGTTGCTGGCCAAAATGACATCACCGCCGTGGAGTTCTGGGAGGTACATTCATAAACCACAACTTCTCCAGAATGCAGAAACAGCGTACAGTTTCAATCTTTTATATATCGTTGTCAACTTGTGGAGCAGGAGGATCGCCAGCAGTGGACGCCGATGAGGAGAGCGTACGGAGCCGTGTTCGACTTGGCGAACCCACCAAGTGGTGACATCAACGTCAGATTCCTAGTTAGCGGAACCAATGGAGTGAACTGGGTCCATCCCAACGATGGCATCCCGAGCGACTGGGAGGCCGGGGCCACCTACGACACCCAAATCCAGCTATACTAAAGAAAACTCATCGGAAAATCCTTGACAGTAGTACTACCAGTGCCGGAGTGCTGCATGATTTTCCATAGTTTACGTATAATGAATGGTCTGGTCATATCATGTAGAATTGGCATATGCTTGGAGACTTACCAAGTGCCTTGTGCCATTAGGTTTCATTACATCCCAAAATAATAGCACGGTCGTTGTACTCTCTAGTATTAATGCTAAAGTAAGAAACAAGACCATCCATTTGACGATATACTCAAGTAATTAGCTTTTTTCTGAGAAATGAAGTCCGGCGCATGACACTTGCTGCTTGACCTGAAAACAAGAGGTCCTCGGTTCGATTCTCATCAAGATTTTGATGCCAAAATAGTGAGCCACAATATACTGCAAGAACTCTTCCTTAACCCATTATTGGTCAATACAGAGATCAGAATACAATGATGACGTACAAGTTACAACATCCGAGAGAAGCAGATCATATTCGATAAAATACAGGCAAGATTAATACCAGGTCGGACTCACTGAAAAGCCTATTACAGGTTGAGTCTTCAACTGGTGTGGACCAAATCACTGCTCCCTATCTACACTAAAATGTACAGCAGGGATCCTCAGCAAAATCAATACGAGCAAGTCACATTGAAGGAGATGAACGACATAAAACCTAAAGGCAGATATCATTAAAAATTACAGATAAATCTAAAGGCTAGTTCCGTGCGACAGAAGATAATCAGATATGCAATGGGTCGAAGAGAAACTCACATGAAGCACGAGTTCCCAGTTGCCAGAGGAATCCCAAATACTTCCCTCATTTTCTCTCAATACATCCGACCGACGCACTCTGCAGACCCACAAAAGCAACTCTTCATCTTAATGTTGCCATCGGAGTCAAGAACTTGGTCTAACAAGTAGTTATGTCAAGCCACCTATTATTACTTTATGTGTTGGAAATGCATGGGGAGAAGTTGCCTTGCTTTTGGCTGCTGGTGCAAGGGGAAACCGATCTGCTTTGCCCTCATCAACAATTATGATAAAGCAAGTTTAACATTGATCATTAACCTCCAGTAATTGTCAAGCTAATATAATGTTAGATTCCATAGCACTTTTTTTTCTGTGAAAAAACAATGTTATTCATTTGTTTAAGGGATTTATCTGCCTATTGATGTCCAGCTTATTTAACTCCACTTCTGATTTATATGATTCGCTAGCCTATTGCAAGATTTCAAGGACAGGCCTCAGACATTGAACTTGCAAGGAAAGAAGTGAAGAATGTGAAGGCAGAATTGGTAAGATAGATGGGAACTTGGATCATGTAACTCGTATGCTCGTGTTCTTTAGGCATAACTATAAGGCAGACATCAGTGTGAATGTGAGATGATAATTGACTGACTCTGAGGATTTATTGACATAGTTAATGTCCATTGCAATTTAGTCATATAATTTTTAGTATTCTATACCCTTACATCCTACTTATTCATCTGCAAATATATAGTTCATATATCTCTTGGTGCTGCTTTATGGAACTTGGTAATGCATTTTCCATGACAGAGAAAAGTAGGTCATGGAGTAACCGTCACCACCATGGGATCACTTGGTCATGAAAACGGGGGAAAGGGGAAAAAAATCTTCTTCTTCTTCTTCTTCTTCTTTTTTTCCGGTTGGAAAAAAGATCCATTTTAACTCGGTCACTGTGACACTGCTCGTATTGAATTCTCAAAGACACATATTATACCCTTCTTTTATGATGTCAAGGAGGTACTAGTATTGAATATTGATCTCCTGATCTCTTCATAACTGTAGCCAATATCTCTCGTAGTGCTCGTCTTTTCCCATTATGAAGGACTCTCCACGTGACGTCTGTAAAGTGGTGGTAGCAGAACATCACTCGCAATCCCTTTGCTGGTCCCCCTCTGCATTACTTGCAAATACTCCACCGGGATAACTAGTGAGTGTTGGCATCATATGAGTTATCATTGATTCCATAATTGCTCTAAGTTTTGTAGCTGGAGCAGTCTTGTGATGCGTCGAGAAAACAGATGGCAATGGAGAAGCATTACGCTTTCCACTGTGACTGACTGAACTCCGGTTTTTTTTCCTGCCACTTGTGCTACCATTTTATTCATTCCCGTAGTAACAGGATGAGCTGGGATCGTGAATAATTTCTCGGTTACACTTCATGAATGAACATTCTGAGTGTTGGCATTGAAATGTCACACGGGTTTCAGTATCAAATCATCGAGATATTGTAAAGTCTTAAGCGGATAAAACAGTCTTTGGTTTCCTAGTGGAACCAAACCAGTCCAGACAATAACTGTTCCCTTCTCATTTCATTCCGCTCCATTTCACCTACACGATTATAACAGTTTCTGAGATTTCAATTACGATAATCCAGTAAAAATAGTTCGATATTCCGATACAGTAGCTTGAGCCAAAGCGTGACGTCATCCTGGAAGATCGACCGTTATTACATGCGATCTCTGAGTGGGGAAGTGAGAGATGGCACGTGGGCGGCAAATATCAAGACTCAACTACCGATCCCACTTCAGTTGCAAGTTGCCGGCCATGATTGTCTTTTTCATAGATTTAAAATGTCCGTACTGTTATTTCCCTCTCATGAGCATTTGGTTCGAGTATTGTTGGATTACATGGAATGTGAAGATTGGAGGAAAGTTTAACTGTGAAATTTATTTTTCCGGACTAAAAGTTGAAATGTAAAATTATTGTGTTTGGTAACTTTTATGGGATTACGTAGAATATGAGAGATAATATAATAAATGATTTATTTTTGTAGAGATGATTATGAATTCTACGATCGTAATTTCCGTTGTAATCTAACTAATAATTCCACCTGTTTTGAATGCAAGGTCTTTATACTATAAAGTTCTATCTTGAGCAAATGATTACAATAGTCAATTTTTACAACTTCTCCAGTAATATTGTTTAGGTAAAAACTTTAGAAACAAACTCCCCTTCAGTTCATTGCCATTCTCTGCATTCATCTCAATTACTTTCCCCAAAAGGGCAAAAACACATATATTAACATTATATTACGATTTATCGTTAGTGCTCTTAGATATGATCTAGAATTATATAGATATATGTCTATAGGCATGCACATGTACTCCGAAGTGCATTACAGCCTAACACAAATGACTGAGTGGCATAATCCAGTTGTTAATTTGCCCATAGCTTTGGCCTACCTTACCCTACAATCATCGACTCCATAAGTAAAATGTGTCCTTGTTAAATCGTACATCGAATAAAATGTAAAGATTGGAACAATAGATGCTTCCTCAGTGGGTTTCCACTTCCGTGAGTGCTTGCTCTAGACGTTAAAATGTCATAAGCAAAAGTGGTTTTTGCCCCCAATAACATGCCCCATGCCCCCTCCAAGCTCTCCTATAAATACAGAATCAAGATTTTGTTATCCTCCATCACAATAAGCTCAAACTACTACTTTACTCATCCGATTGTGATAGAGAATTTTAAGTCATGGCCAGTTCTCGACCGACTTTCAATAACGCTTACTACCTTTTCTGTGCTCTCCTTCTATTGCCTGCAGTATGTTACTGTCAAGATTATTTCGCACCCTCGAGAGCCACTTACTATGGCAGTCCCCGCTGTTACGGAACCCCAAGTACGATTTTTGTCCACATCACTCCCGATTATTTTTGTTGAATGCGCATTGCCAACTGTTCGTCACAAAAATTGCTGTTAAGAGTATTTACCGTGAAATCGGAACAATGTCCCGCGGATGCTCTCTTTTTTGTTATTTCTTTTTTAATGCTAGAAAAGTTGGGAAAGCTTCCCAATTTGCCGGCTGCTCGTTCAACTGCTTTTCAACCGGAATGAACATATGAACCAAAATCATTTTCGAATGGACACGGAAGCTTACTGAACGAGAAGCAGACAGCTGAAAGCGCAACGTATGTCTAGATTGATATGCTATAACAACACATTCATATATGGATGCGTATGTGATGTTGTGCAGCTGGGGCCTGTGGATATGGGCAGTACGGGAGGGACATGAATGATGGGTATGTGACCGGAGTCTCCAGGCTATACAGAAATGGAAGTGGCTGCGGTGCTTGCTACCAGGTTTACCTTCTCAATTTCAAAACCCGGCCCACCGAACCTTGCCCGTAGGCCTGTCCCTCTGGGTCCAGGGGCTTTACATGGTCAGCATGGGACCCGAACTCTCACCCTCCTTGACCCGAGGTCCAAATATATCTTCCCTTTCGGACACCCTGTGGTGTCCTGTCCTCTGGGGACTCTGGATAACCGTCTGGGTCCGAAAAGTATTGTGGGGGAGCTGCAAAGGTTCCCTTAAGTAACTCTTATTTGGAGCCCGAATAATCCCTTCATTAATAATATGTAGGTTAGGTGCACGAAGCCACAGTGCACCGAGGATGGAGTGAACGTGGTGGCGACGGACTATGGGGAAGGAGACAGGACTGACTTCATCCTAAGCCCACAGGCCTATGGCAAGATGTCCCAGCCCGACAAGACTGAGGAGCTCTTTGCTTATGGGGTGGTCGATGTTGAGTTCAGGAGGATCCCCTGCCGGTACTGGGGTTACAACCTCATGCTCAAGGTTCATGAGCGCAGCAAGCAGCCCAGCTACCTGGCCATTGTCATCCTCCATGTTGCTGGCCGAAATGACATCACCGACGTGGAATTCTGGCAGGTACATTCACAAACCACAACTTCTCCAGAATGCAGAGACCGCGTGCAGTTACAATCTTTTATATAACGTTGTCAACTTGTGAAGCAGGAGGATTGCCAGCAGTGGAGGCCGATGAGGAGAGCGTACGGAGTCGTGTTCGACTTGGAGAACCCACCAAGGGGTGACATCTACATCAGATTCCAAGTTAGCGGAACTAATGGAGTGAACTGGGTCCAGCCCAAAAATGGCATCCCGAGCAACTGGAAGGCCGGGGCCACCTACGACACCCAAATCCAGCTAGACTAAACAAAACTCATCGGAAATCCTTGACAGCAGCATATGCTTGGATACTTACCAAGTGCCTTGTGCCATTAGGTTTCATTACATCCCAAAATAATAACACAGTCGTTGTACTCTCTAATATTAATGCTAAAGAAACCAGACCATCCATTTGACGATATACCCAGGTAATCATATTAGCTTTCTCTGAGAAATGAAGTCCAGTGTATGACACTTGCCGCTTGACCTGAAAATCAGAGATCCTCGGTTCGATTCTCATCAAGATTTTGATGCCAAAATAGTGAGCCACAATATACTGCAAGAACTCTTCCTTAACCCATTATTGGTCAATACAGAGATCAGAATACAGTGATGAAGTACAAGTTACAACATCCGAGAGAAGCAGATCATATTCGATAAAATATAGGCAAGATTAATACCAGGTCGGACTCACTGAAAAGCCTATTACAGGTTGAGTCTTCAACTGGTGTGGACCGAATCACTGCTCCCCATCTACACTAAAATGTACAGCAGGGATCCTCTGCAAAATCAATACGAGCAAGTCACATTGAAGGAGATGAACAACATAAAACCTACAGGCAGATATCATAAAAAATTACAGATAAATCTAATGGCTAGTTCCGTGCGACAGAAGATAATCAGATATGCAATGGGTCGAAGAGAAACTCACATGAAGCACGAGTTCCCAGTTGCCAGAGTAACCCCAAATACTTCCCTCATCTTCTCTCAATACATCCGACCGACGCACTCTGCAGACCCACAAAAACAACTCTTCATCTTAATGTTGCCATCGGAGTCAAGAACTTGGTCTACCAAGTAGTTATAGTGGTACGTAAGCTCCTGGAGGGGAGGAATGTTCTCAGCCGCAAAGAACATTATGTGAGGGATCCTCTTATCGTCCTGATCGTAGAGCACGTTCTGGGCATAGAGGTTGGGCGTACAGCTGTGGTTGATAAACCTCCCCACATTCCCGTACCTTGCTGCGTCGATGACAAAGCCAACCTCCTCAACAACCTCAGGGGAGACCGAATGGGCATCAGGAATAAGACTTGAGAGCTCCTCGTACATGTTGTCGTTATAGTTATTCCCAATATCAAACAGATACTCATCATTTCCAGCCCGTTCCTCCGCTTGCTTGTCATCGAGGAGTTCTCCAACATATTCACATATGAAGCTCCCCGAGGAAATGGAAGTTAGGGATCTCACTCCCCATCCTCTCAATTCGGTCTTGAAGATTTCTAGTGGGAGCCTGATACCCCGTTGGCTGACTCTATTGTGGCAAGAAGGCGGGCACTTGCAAGAGGGACCACACTCGTAGACCAAGGGCTTTGCCTCCACTATAGCTCCATTGTAGTTGTATGGAATTTCTCCCCCGTTCTTGACAGCACAAGAACATTTCTCAGAATCCGAGCACCCATCGGAGCAATCACATCCCCTTGGAGGGAGGCGGCGGCACCAATCAGGATAAATAACCCGGGTCACATACATGAACTGCTGGGGCTTCTCATCGTCAATTGTGTTCACAGCTCCAATTGGCCTTATCTCTTTCCCCTGTGAGATATCTCTCACACACAGACCTTCGCGGTCCTCATACCTCTTTGATTTCTTAACCATTTTCCAGGCAAGCTCGGGCTGACCACGAATACGGTTCAAACGGAACTTGTAGACCAGCTTACCATGCTGTCCCACTTCCTGCCAACACTTTTCCACCAAGTATAAGCCATCGTAAGTATACAAAACGGATGTTTTATGCTTTGAATCAGACAAATCAGAAGCCCTCGTTTCTTTTAAACCGCGTATCACCCTAACAGGATTCTTTGCCAACATGCTATTGCTTAGAGCGAGGTTTCCTTTTTCGAGTTTTTGATCTTCTGGCTCCTTGTTCTTATCGACAACATTCCCTCCCTGACCTGTGTATATTAGAAAATCTGAGTGTTCCAGAACATCCTCATATGCTCCGGATGAGACAATACTCGTTGCAAGGATCCTATCATCATCGCATTTCAAGTAATCAATCCCAGCTTGAATCGCACGATGAAGTCCAATTATATTGAGCTCTACTCTGTACTGAAACTCATCGCCAACTTCAACACCTGGGACAACACCCATGATCGGTTTCCCACTACTGATATATCTTCCCTTGTCCTTCAAGATCTTTGCAGCTTGAAGGTCAACCCTTTTGCGCCTATTTTCCTGCTTTGATTTCGTTTCCTCTTCCTGCAAGAGCTTCCTACAGACAGCCTGGAACAGACGTAAGGTCTCCCTTACTTTGTTCCGAGTAACAGTTTCTGTCTTATTATCAACTTCACCACCTGAAGAAGCATGACCAAAGGGAGGGGGGTATACCGACAATGGTCGAGGTCTCACTGACACATAGAAGTCGTCAGTTTGCTCTTCACTGTCAGATGAATCCTCAGGTTCCCAAACAACCAATTGATCCATGCCAACATTGGAGGGTTCTTCATGAAAGGTCAGCCCCTTCTTGCTATTGCACTGAGAAGATTCTTCACCTTCACTCTTCTTTTTCCAGGAAGCAGATTTCGGTTTTGTTCTTTGCTTCTTTCCTTTGCTTACAGTAAAACCATCTTTAAGAGATAATTCATTGCCCCTGTTCCACTTCTTCCATGGAGAATTCGGCAAAGCCATGACACCTAGTACAATAGCCCTTTCAGATTCTGACTCGTCATTTTCTTCCAGAGATCTTTCTTCAGCTCTTAATACATCAGAACGCTTCCTCTTAGCATCCTTCACATCTGTATAAATGACAATTTCTTTTCCCGTAGGTTTCTCCAAATCTACATAGTCACCGGTTCTATTCTCTGTGATTTCCTCAGTCAGAGAGACCTGATTTTCATTGTTTTCCTGTGAAGATCCGACATAAGTACGTTCAGCATCTTTCTCTGCCATCCCCACACCTGGACTCCCTTCTAGCTCATCGTCCTTTCTCCATGATACCATGGCAAGTGGTCCAGGTTCAACTTGAATTTCATCACCATCTACACCCGATTCAGTCCCAACTTCACCTGTACGAGAATCTCGATTTTGGAAAATTTCTTTTTTCTTCTTGGCATCAGTCTCCCAATTACTTTTCACTTCTCCATTCTCTAAAGGCTTTTCTTCTCCGTAGTCCTTGCCCTTCAGGGAAGAAGCCTCAGTCTTCCTTGCGTACTCTTCCTTCCCTAGGACTGGAGCGTTTCTTCCACAAAGTGGAGGGAAGTCTCTAACTGCCGAAACTCTTCTTCGCGGAGGATATCTATGAGTTTTAGTTTTCTTGAGAAAATTGCTAGCAGAACAAGCAACAGAATCATCTGATTGAATCACATCCTTCTTCGCATCAGAACAATCAATCCTCGGCATTTCCAACAACACACCATTAACTTTAGGTTTTGAGGCCTTTTCAGGTTTAACAGGTCCTTTGCTGTCTAATTCTTTTGCCATGGAGACCACCCGCTCTTCCCTCGCTACAACCCCCGGTTTTTCGATCTTATCTTCCACAGAAACAGTTTGCCCACTCTCTGGTGTAGATTCTAAAGATTGCGAGGCTCCTGTAGGTGACAATCCTGTAGGTTGACACTCGTTTTCACTTTTAAGGCCAACGCATCGACCAGTCAAAGCATCAAGGGTCTTCGCCGCATCTTCCTCTGTCCTGATGATACCAACATCATTGCCACTCCCTGATGGTTCTGAAGTAAGTCGTGCAGCAAGGCGCCCACACCCCGGAGGAAAATCGCGCACTGCCGAGACTTGCCGCCGCTTGAATTTGGGTGTAACAACGTGATAACAGCCATTAGCATTTCCAGTCGTTGCCGACCCTGATCTCCTTTCATTATCACTACCATTAACTACTGAGGAAGTCCTTGATCGTTCGAGATGCAGCGCGCTGTCCGGTACGGCCATTCCAGCTCCAAAAACAAGCAACTGATTGCTCGAAGCTGCCCAAAACCGGGATGATCATCAGACCACAGAAAGCACTGAACCATGCATTGATTATTAAGGAAATGAAGGCGAAAGAACAATCAAACACGATATTTCTCAAACTGAAAACCCTAAGGATCTCATTAATCTATTGTATTCACATACTACACCCCACTCGAGATCTTCATTCAACCTCCCCCACCCCCCAAATAAACTAACAATTGAAACATTTCTCTCTTGTTTGAATTGGAGCCACAGCCACCAGTGCCTAATCAAGTGGACATCAATCAAATTATTCGCCGATTAGGGCCAGAAATATCTGCAGAATTTACAAACCCAATTATGAGAACTGCATCTGTTTCAATTCATCCGGGCAATGACACAGCAGCAAAGCAGAAGCGGAAGAAGCTGCAGTTGCAGACGATCGGAGATCGCCGAGAATGAGAGGAGAAGAGAAAGGACCAGGAGAGTGTGAGACAGGACAGCGGAAAGAAAGAAGGCTATGGCGGGAGGAGCAACAGGCGGGACAGTGAGAGAGAGAGAGAGAGAGAGGGAGAGAGGAACGGACGCCGGACGATAGAGGCACAAATCGGACATTTTATTACCCCCCCAAAAAAAAAAACATACAAATGGGCTGGTCCTGATGATGGCCCTGGGCTTGGGTCTGGTACTGGGCCTGGACTTGAAATTGGCCCGCTTTATTTATTTTTTTATTTTTTCCTTCAAAGAGTATTGTTAATAACTTAATATTATAATTATATATATATATATATATATATATAAGGACCGACGGAAGTAGGAAGAGAGAGCGGGAAGCTCGAACTGTCAAATGAAAAACCCTAAATCGGAGCTCCGGTGCGATTCCTTCTCCCGAATCTCGTCAGAGTTCTCGCCAGGAATCGCAATCGAGGGGCAGTTTGATAGCTAGGGATCTCCCGATGGAGATTGAATATGACCCGTTCAGCTTCATCACTGACTGCTGCCACATCTCCTCGTCCCAGGAGGAAATCCTACGGAACTGCTGCTACTTCGGAGAACTGGAGCAGCTGTACGAAGCAGAATCCCTGAATGCAGCAGCCCAACTTGGTGCGGTCGACTCCACTGGAGTCTTCATGGTGTCCCCGCCGGCGAGCGCTCAGGTCGCCCGAAATGACAACCTCACCCCGCAGGAGACATACCACACGCCCCCGGAGGAGTCCGCGCCCCCCAGCTCCACCAGCGGAGAAGAGAACGTCGTCGTCCACTGGGGATGCCGGGATAGCGAGAGGGCTATTGATTTGGGGAGTGATACCGATCCGGGGTTCGCAGAGAGGACGGAGAGGGCTGGTTCGCAGTTCCATGGCATGGGTTTGCAGCCCGAGACTGAAATAGCTGGGGCTTTGAAAAGAGGGCCCCGTTTGGATGAGTCTCTCGCGAAAAAGCCCAGACTTTCGGGAAACTTTGAGGGCTCGAGGGGGTTGCCTGGAGAAAAAATGAGTATTTTGGAGATAAATATGCGTCTGGAGACTCCAAGTTCGTCTGTAGATATTGTAAAGGAGAGGATTAAGGAGAATTTGGTGAAAACTGTGGAGAGTTTGAAGGATTACGGATCTACTTTCCAGAGAGCGATCAAAATCCGCGAGGGAACAACGAAGAGGAAGCTTAATCTGAGCATCGTGTTTGATAGTGCTCCTAAAATTATTGATGTTGAGATTGAAGAAAATAGTAGTGATCTCGGGAACAGTATTAACCCAGAGCAGGGAAATGTTGTTTTGGGATACGAACAAGCTAGTAGAGATAGTGAAAAGGTTGCTGGCACAGATATAGCCCAAGCGGATCAACGGAGGGAAGAAAGGAATGTGGAAAATATTGCTTATCTCAGGTACAAAGAGGGAAAAGATCTCCATTTGTCTGACAAAGGAGAGCGAATAACTGAACGCGAGGCAATTGGCATGAGAGGTGGAGAGAAGCGAAAAGCTCATGCCCATGGTGACTGGGAAGGCCAAACATCTACTGAAATAAATGGTCATGTTGAAACTATTCCGAAGTTTAAGGGTGGTTTCCGATCAGAAGCTGTTAGAGGTGATGGGAGATCTGTGACCGATCTTGGAGGGAGCAGTGCGGACGTTGCACAAAGGGATCGTGTGAGGGGAGTAGAGAGTGTTGATAATGTCCAAAAGTGTAGGTGCAATGGAGTTAAAGATCCTTGTATGTGCGACAAGGGAAAGGCAATAGCCGAACATGCGGAAATCGGCGTGAGAAGTGGAGAGTTGCCGAAAGTCCAATCCCGTGATGATCGAGGAGGGCAGAGATCTGCAGTAATTAATATTCAGAAGGATAAGGATGGTCTGGGGCTTAAAGAAGCTGTCAGGGGTAATGCAAGATCTTTAACTGAGAAGGGAGAATCAATAGCTGGACATGCGGAAATCAGCATAAGAAGCAGAGGGATGCCGAAAGTTCCAGCCCATGATGATCAGGGAGGGCAAAGATCTGCAATAATTAACACTCAGAAGGATAAGGATGGTTCGCGGATTAAAGAAGCTGTTAGAGGTAATGTGAGATCTACTGATGTAGAGATGCTTGGAGTTGCGCAGAGGGATCATAGGAGGGAGGTGGAGAATATTGAGAATAGTAACAAATTAGGGGATGGCAGAGGGAAAGATCCTCATTTGCATGTCAACGGAAAAACCATTGCTGGACGCGAGGAAATTCTCTTGAGGGGTGGGGAAAAGGCTAAAGCTCGAGCCCATGAGGATGGTCAGGGGAAGAGATCTTTGGAGATTAACTCTGGTGCTGAAAGCAGGCAGAACATTGGGGTAATTGGCTATAATTTGGGCCAGTCTTCTGATGTTGGTGGAGGTTTGCGCAGATTGCCGTCATGCGTTCAGCAGCTGGCACAAAATGTGCGAGGAAGAGTAATTTCAGAAGCTTCATCCCGGCCAACAAAGGCAAAGAAAGTTGACACTTTTAACATCCTGAAAAAGGTTGCGGAAACTTATGAAGGTAACGATCCTAAGACTGGGAGCATTTTGGATGTTGCCAAGAAACTAGGTATGAGTTTTCCCCGTCAGAATTCCTAGCCATGAGAAGGTTCAACCTTGAACAGAAGATTAGAATCGCGTATAGTTTTGCTATTTTGGTTTTATATATTCTTCGTTCCACTTTATGGCAACGTGCCTCTTTGAAGCGGATCGCTCGGTAGATAAATATCTGTTTGGAGAGTTTCTTGTCGAAGCTGCTTTTCTGGGAGGAGTTTTATCCCTTTTGCTAGCGAAGTTGATCTCGTGAGGCAAAAACATTTTGAGGTAGGAATAGGTACTAGTTCATGTTCACCCTTTTATGTATATAACCTTTTGTATAGCAAAATCTTGCAGAGCTTGATTTGCTTGTATGTTCAGCTCGTGTATAGCTTATATGCAGATGTTAGGTTGCACTTGCTCGTTCCCTGCAATGACTGAGCTTGTACTGCTAGGAATCTAACTCTTCCATGTAAATGGATCATCAAGCTCATTGATCAGGCAATGAAATAATTATGTTTCTTTCATTGATATGCGAATGCTTGGTTTCAGAAACTTCCACGGTCGAATCAATGATTTTTAGATACGTTTTTATAAGAATGTGGTAGAACACTGAAAATGAGAATTTCCGGCGAAATATATGATCCATAAACCTGTAAAAGCAAGGCAAGTGACTGAAGTAACATATCGGATTCTGGAAATTACCATCTCTTCGGCATTCTTGAGCTATGTACTACAACTTGAGTCATCCTATACAAAAAAGCCCACCCAGATTCATCCTTTAACATTCCAAGTTCGAAAGATGAAAATCCAAAATAGACTAACGTCAAGCCTAATTTACAGACTTTCTTGCCCGGCCTCCTCAGACCGAGTCCCAATATCCAGCATGGTCCAAAGATTGCACCAAGGCTTCCAGTTATCAAGCCAACGTCAGGACCCGAGACTTCTAGAAGGATGCAGAAGCTCTGCTTGCGGGAACGAGCTGTTTGATGGCACATCTAAGAGCAGATCTTGCTCAGAGTTCTCGTCAGTGGGATGAAGCGAATGGAGCAGGAAAGAGTTGCCATCGGAGGGCACTGCAAAGAGGTTTTTGGGGCTGAAGCAAGAGCTGTCACTGTCCATGCCACCTTCCTTGTTCTCAAAGCCACCTTTCATGGCCACCTTTTTCGGGTTCTTTGTGGTCACCTTCACATCTGAAATATGCAGAAAAAAATCCTTAAAAGTTGCATGACAAGTCATACGAACAGTCGAAAGGGGCACTGCCAATCTAAACAAGTAAAATGTCGGGAACGCCTATATGGATATAGTATACTTGCAGGAAAAATTGCTTCATGAGATTTTCTTACCTCAAATCGACACAAATATTATTCTTCTCTAATGACCAATATTTTTATTAGATCTGATGATTGATAAATCTTTCGTAGAAGTGCATTAAAACTTACAAATCCAAATCCAAAGCACACAATCACTGGCAATCCTTCTAGGATCGATTGACAAATCTTATCAGAGAATGAGGCAAACCTGGATAATTTGGTCTCTGAATGCCCTCTGATCTCTTTCCATTACCTAGCTTACTTGTTACTGAGCTCTGGGGTCCAATAACACGAGGCCCTCCGGAACTGCTCTTGCCTTCCTGCAGCCATAACTTAGTTCTTCATCAGCAAACCATCATCTATACCTTGATATGAACATACACAGAACTGAGATTTGTGTTTGACACCTTCAGGCGGTATCGGAGCTCCACCCATTTGCATTTCGCTGAACTGAACAAAGCAAGCTTCCTCAGAGCCTTATAGTCTTCTGCTTCTTCTCCTGAAAGGGAAACATCAAAAACACCTTCTGCAAGCAACTGTTGGAAGGAAGTTAAGTTCTCCTTGAACTCCAAGCTACCAAACATCTCCTTGAGACTGCAAAAAATAGAACATTTGTTTTATTGGCATGTTGAGGCACTAGATTGGATTACTAAAGCCTAAAATTGCAAGATAGTTCTCTCAGATTACAAAATAGCAACTCTTTATGAGAATCAAGGTGTTGAGATATTGATATACTTTAGCTTAAAATAAAGAGTGGAAATATAGACAATAAAGTATTTGACGAACAGATATCTTGAAATGACCTCGTGGACATAAAAGTTTTAGATGAGGAAGCTAACCTCTCTGGCGGATTTGACACATCTATTGCAGGCAACAATTTCGAGAGCTGCTGCTGCTCTTCGTAAGACAGGTGCGTTGCAAACTCCTCAAAATTTGCCACATCCTACACCAGCAGGAGAATCACGATGAGGTTCCGTGGAGTAAGGTAATAATGCTCATTTAACTTAAACAAAAGAGAGAGCAAACAAAGGAGAGGAAGCAATAAAATCCTCAAACACGGGGAGTACTAAATTGGAACTTACGCTAAGATCGACGTGACATAGTGGCGAGTTTCGGTTGCTTAAAACGTGTCCTTTTTCATGCTGTGACTTCTCCCTGCAAATCGAGATAAATGAGACTTTAGACATAGAAAGTTAACTCCTCTCCAAGAAAGATTCTGAATCGTCTGCATATTTGAGCAAAACCCTGTCCACACCATGTGGCGGCCACAAAGGATTGCACGAACATTCATCCTCCAATTAAAGGCTATCCTTTTCTCATTAAAAATACATGAAGCTGTTTCGAGGTAAATATACGGACAGCTATCCATTGAAATCCTGATTCTGCTTAAGCCCTTACAGCAACTGTGTTATCCGTTTCAAGATGGATTCATGGAGTTACCTTTTGAGGTTTCCTTGTTCCATTCCATGCCCGGGAGGGCCCTTAAATATCTCTGCTCCTGCATTTGCAGGGCCTTTGCTATTTTTATGTATAGGAAGTGAATAAACATCATTGGTTCTGCATAGTTTGTTCTCAACCGAGAGAGAACTGGCTTCTGATTCCTCTTCTCGAACAACCGATTTTGGACTTCTAAAGAGAAGTGAGACATGTTCCTTTTCTCGCACTATTTCATTGGGATGTCTAAAGAGGACTGATCCGTGCCCTATCTCAACAGAGACCATTGGAGTTTCACTCTCCAAGAGCAAATCCTCTTCGGAAGTGCCAGAAAAGCAAGAAGATTGCTGCTCCTGTAGTATAGTGTAGAGATCTCGAGTGAGTTTCTCGACCGGAGATTGCTTTGGAGGACGATTCACACATGTCCTTTTACGAGAAGGTACCATCGTGTCCCATACAACTGATTGAGCAGGACCTGTCAAAGCATCAATCAGAAAGCACATGAATCAGTCTGCAGAAGCTAAAGGACATCAATATAACATAATAATGCATTTTCAGCTTAATTTGGCATTGTTGGGGCAATTGTCAACCCATGATCAGAATTTTTTTTTCCCCCCACAAACATTGTCTTATATTTTATTTTGTATTCCATTCTTTCATTTGGAATATCACTGCAGATAAATCCCAATCCCTAAGTTTTCCATTTGATCAAGCCAGAACGTCTTAAACCACCAGATACAAAACGAAAGAAGATCCTGTGAAGAGTTCCGGTCTGCTGCTGTTCCACAAAGTTAACGGTCTATTTGAGCAATTTGTCGTGGAGTGTTCAAGAAAAGTCGAGTTCCAGTCAACAAAAAGAAGTATGTATTTCGTTACGTAGATTCTCCTTTAAATTCCAATTGTACACCATGATTGGCTCCAAGAGAACTCCCAAGTTTGAATCTCGAACCTGTCAAATCACTACCCTCAGGACCGCCAAACTGTGCACAACTCTCAGAATTCGAAACAGCTGAACCCGAACTAGACCGGTTGCTTGTGTCCTCATCCACAATTCCCTTCTGAAAGTTGTGGCCATAATCGGGGATAGCCCCTCCAATCACCAAATTCTCGCCCTCTTGTTTTCTCTTTAGGAGCTTCACTTCCTTGTCCTTTGTGTTTAAGGACATGCTCTTCATTGCCACGGTTCTCTTATCCTCGATTTCCTCAGGTTCTGCACGGGCGTGCAGAGGGGTGTAGTTTAGCAGCGTCCCCTTTGTTCTCCACCGTGATCCACATGCATTGCAAAGCACAGGCTTCTCTGGAGGCCCGTTGCGCCAAAGAGGGGTGCCTGTCCCAAGATTTATACGTTGTCAGAATGAATGTGCAAGCTGAAGGTGCAGAAGAATGAAAGATCGATGCCTGGAATCGGGGAGTCCATGTTAACAGCCGAGATTTCCTTTTCTTCTTTAAAAAAAACCACTACAACCTTTTCTTTTGTGCAGCAAAGAAGCTCTTCAAACTTAGTACAAATGAAGTGAGAGCAATGAGGGATGAAACAAGATTGCCGCAAGAATTGGATCACAAATTGAAGCATAGAAGTCGCAGCAAATACATAGCTATAAATGGTGTTCCAAATCACAAAATGCTGAACATGATGACATGATTTATTTGACGAAGAAGAGGACTAGGCAAGTTTCGAAGCAAACAAACAGAAAGTCGGATTCAAAGTGCCGGTTCAGAATTCAAAAGTACTTCATAAGAGTGGCACCATCATAACTTCTGTTAAGAGGGTTGAGAAACAGAAAGAATGGCTACTCCTGAGGATTGCTTTTTTTTATTTTTCCCCTTCTAAATTCAATTCGATTCTGCAATTGAAATTGGGCAACAGCATTGGAACAGCTTCCCAAATCAATCCAAAACATTGAATATTCTTCTTCCCGTTATTCAATAAGAACTCAAACTCGAAGAACTAGATTTCTTCTTAATCCAGGGACAGACCCAGAGAAAATTGCATGAACTAAACGCGTACTCTCCAATCTCAATTCATTTCCCTCCTGCAGTTATCTGCAATACTGCATTAATTCATTTGAAACAAATACAGAAGACCCAAAACAGAAAATAAACTAAAACAAGAAAGCTTCTTTTTTATTGTTCCGATTGAATTGTTGGAATGAAGGACAAATCATTGGAGAAACAAGAACTCACTTGTAACTCCACAGTGATAGCAAGGACCCTGCTTGCCCATCTCTCTCTCTCTCTCTCTCTCTCTACCAAACAAATTCAAGGGAAGCCCAGAGGAAAAGCAAAAGGCAACACGACTCAATCAATTTGGTGAAAGATATAAACTTGACCCCAGGAGGAAAAAAAAAAAAAAGGCAAAATTGTTGAATGGATTCAGTGAGTTAAAAGCCTTCTGAAGGCTGCCCTGCAAGAACCCACCCAGAACAGAATTCTTGCAGAAGCAAGCAAAAGTCAAGAGAGACCCAGAAGAGCTCCCTGCCTCAAAAGTCCCCACAAAAATCAGCAAACAAAATAAATGAAACTGAGAACAGACAAAGATAGTGAAGAGGTTGAGATGGCAATGAAATTTGTTTAGCTGGGGAAGCTGAATGAGATGAACAATCCAATGGAAATTAGAGGAGGACCATTTTTCGGAGGAATCTAAATCTAAACAACAAAAATGGTTCCTTTTTTTTTTTGTGCCCTTTTGGTTGGTTGTGTGCGCGTTTGCGTTTGTGTAATGGGGAGGAGAGGAGTAAATGAAAATGTTTCAAGCCCTTCTTTTCTTCTTCCCTTTCTTTCTTTGCTTTTACTTTGTTGTTGTCATTCAATGAAAGTCATTTTAACCTGTCATTAAGAAATGGGGATGTGATTATTTTAACTAATTAAATTAAACAATATAATAATATAACTAAGATTTTAAATTTTAATGGAAAAAAGAAAAATGGAATTGGAAAGGAAACTGTAATGCAGGAAGGAAGAGGATATGTATGCTTTTTGAGTGTTGACTAATGACTAGAGACCTCTCTGCCTTGAACAAGGGGATTTCCATTTCCGAATTGCCAAAAATATGCAAAAATGTTTCTACCCATTTTTTCTCCAATATTTTCCTTTTTTTCAATTTAAAGTATTTGAAGGGAAAATCGACAGCCGAAGAACAAGAAAATATGGGAGGGAAAAAAAAAAAGAGGACTTTCTTTGCCCGAATAAAAGAATCCCATATTTAATTTTACATTGATTAAAATAAAATGGATTATATTTAAAGAGTCATTCGTTCACCCTAATGATAAGTCTTGTAAGGAGTCATTAAGCAAAAATAAAAGTCTTTTAAGGAGTCTTCTCGTGGGAGAAAAAAAAAAGTACATCGCAATTATCAAAGGACTACTATTTAGTATTTATATATATAATCTTCTAGAATCATTCTGATCTAATATAGCAAATATCCAACTAAATAAATATATATGAATAGAGAGAGAAAAGGAAAAATTTGCCTTCGTTTTGGAAACACAACCAAATTTTAGAAAGTCACAAATCTAGTAGCTACTTTTAATACTAATTTTCATCAAACTTCTACCTAGATTGTTTGGAAAATTTATTAGGAGCATATCCGATCTGAGTAGAAGCATCAACGTTATAACGTAAACTCTTGTATTTTGATGTCTAATATTTTGTTAAAAAATTTGAATGCCAATATAATCCTCCATAATTTTTTTTTCTATTTGGTGTTATTGACAAAAAAAAAAAGGGGGGGGGGGGCAAAGAAACAGATAACAAAGTATTTATGAATATATTTAATGGGAAAAACAGGAGAAAAGAAATGGGAGGAACATAAAAAAGGACAAATAGTACGTCCATTGAGGAGGCATAGTGGACATCCCATGAAATTTGACCGTATTAATGCCACGTGTCATTTTCAAACAAATTGATCCACATCTTCTCTTCCACCTTTTTATTTATTTATTTTATTCTTTTATTACTTTTACTTTTTACAAGGGGAGATCTACCTCCTCTTCTAGTTCTAGGTCTCCATAGAAAGTCAACCTTGACTATTCAAGGGGGGGCATCAGAGCCGTCTGATTAGACCCCGACAACTGATCGAGACGAAGGAAGCTCACATCATGATGATGGGAGCACCAAAACTGCACATGGACGGCTAGGATTTCATCAGATCGCCATCATCTCATCTTCCATTTGTTAGGTAATTTCATTTTTTAAAAAAAAAATCAATCGCCCATGCTCCTCCTATGAGGTCACATGTATCTTCGTTCGCAAGTGATCGCAGCTCAACCATTTTCATCACCGTGGTCCAAATTTCATATAGAACCGCAACTCCGTCACCGACGTCCCAAAATAAACGGTCCATGTCGGTTCAATCACCTCAATTATTATTTAGCCTAAAGATATTTTTTTTAATACACGGCGGCCCAGTTTAATAGAAGAAAAATCGAGAACTAGAGTGTATATGTATATAGGTGAGCAATTGGGATTCATTGAATTATGGAGGGGACTAGACGCAGAGTCAAGGCCTACATTTACGGGCGGGTCCCAGCAAACTCGTGACCCGTCATGGTCTCTATGTGATTAATTGGTTTAAGAGACTAATGTTCTTCCCTGCGCGTCGAGCAAAGAGAGGGAACTGTCTTCTCTTGTTAAGGTTGATAATTGATATAATTACATATATGATTTATGATATGGACTCATTAAATTGACCATAACTTGATATTAATACGACTCTATGAACCGCCGGACTTACCGTTTCTCAATAACATTATTTCAATGTTGTCCATGTATTTGCTGCCGGTGTGAGTCAGGGCATCCGTTCGCGGAACATAGAACAATGACCGATTACCACATTCCAGCGGGCCAAAATAGGACTATGAATCGCCCCTTTTTCGTCTGCGTTGGTCGTCGCTCTATATCGTGAAATCAACTGTGCAACGAAGAGCATGACTGCCTATTTCCATCCCTCGGAAGATCACGAGACTTTTTGTACCTAACAGTGCGATCAGTCGTTCGATCACATTCACATCGCACCGGGAGGGATGAGTTCAGATATGATAAAGAACTGGGAATCTTACGTCTTGTAATGGGCAGAAAAGAAGAGTAAACCTAATGTTCGATGAACCCAATGAGAAATAATAATATCAACAGGGCCTCACCGATCCTATTGGACAGACAAACCAGAAACCAACCACCCCATTACATAACACGATCTAATTATCCTTCTGAAAACACAAAAGAAGAAAAAAAGAAAAAAAAAAAAAAAGAAAAAAGAGAGAGAGAGAGACTGGAAACTCATTTGGAAGACGGCTCCAATATGCACTTTTTCTAACTAAGTTCGACCCGATTGTAATAGTAGATAGATCACATATGCCGTAGTATTTCTTGGATTCAGATCGGATCGCTGAAATGATGCGACTTTGCTAACCATAACATATTGCTAGGCATTAAATTTTTTAGTTTGGTGCTTGCTTTTGACTGACAAAAGAAAAGAGGTAAATCAAATGCGAGTCGGTTCAATAAGTTCGGTATTTACTCCGTTTACATAAAAATTCGGGTTTGAATATTTGTGAATGTAAAAAAATCACGTTGGGAGAGTTTTACTCTTTATGAAGCCAACCTGACTTGACTAAATTAATTGAATTCCAATTGAACTTTTAGATATGATGGTTCGCGCCGCAAAAAAAGAGGTAGATTCCGAGATCCACGATGGACGAAAGCTCTTTGGTATTATCCACTCCACAATTTATTTTACCGTAATTTCATTTTACTTTTTATTAATAAACAATCTAATTAAAAACAATCGATCGCAGAGAAATGGATTCTTCAGGTATGTTTATTTCGGCTTAATTAAATAAGTGCTTAAAAATTAATTACAAGTTAGTTATAAAGAAAAAATAAATGTAAGAAAAATGAAAAGATGAAAAATGATGATCTAAACAACTTAATCATTAAATAAAAACACTTATTGAATAAATTGAAAAATTTCACTTAATGAAATAAGTATTTCTCACTTATCGATACTCTTTATCCATCATTAATTTTTTTTCAGAAACTGCATACCAAGCATTTCGGTACTGCCTCAGGTGAGGCGTTTTCCATGATCCTTTTATTAGTCATCTTTCTCTACTTATCTTTTATCTTGTTCAAGGTCCAATATTCATTTCTCCATTCTTCTGTACATTTATTCTCTTAACTAACTAAGTATTTAATTTTTACGCACTTAATTTATCAAACGCCATATTTTTCTTCTTCCCAACGTAGTCTATGGTGAATGATAACAAAGTTCGTATTAATGGGTGTGTATATATATATATATATATGTTGCGGATATTAATCCCACATTAAAAAGATAAATCAAGATCCATTGATGTATATGGGACTTGAGTACTAATACTTATCAACTTGAATTTTTAAGTGAATATGAGCATGAACCCGTATAAGCCAAATGAAAATTTAATATGGTATCAGAGCGGATTACGCTTCAACGTATCCACGTGAGCTCACACTACGCCGACCAAATATGGAGTGCAGCCAACAGTGCACCCCCGTATTAGTGTTCTTCCCTTGCCCAAGCACAGAAGATGAGCCCAGCTCGAGGTCAATTATTGAGGGCGGATGTTTAAAAGCACATGATCACGTGTAGGTAGAAATATATCACAAGTTGCATGTGAAGGCGAGTGTTGATGATATTAATCCCACGTCGAAAAGATAAATCAAAATCCATTGGTGTATATGAGACTTGAATACCAACACTCATTAATTTAAACTTTTAAATGGATATGTGTCCAATCCCGTATAAGTCCAATGACAATTTAATAATATATGTATATGTATATATGCATACTGATTCAATAAAGGGGGGAAAAAGAGAGAAAAATCGTTTTGCAGGTTGTAGAAGACAAGTAAAGAATAAAAACCTCGAGTATAATGGGAAATCAAAAAGTTTGGTAACGAGCTTGGCCCCTTGTAGGAGGCAGTGGATGAAACTAGTCGTGCCCTCTATTGAAAAACTTGAGAGACTTCGCAAAGCAGATGGATAAATCAGTAAATGGTCACCGAAACCCGAAAAACCTGAAAAACGTTCCATATCATCACAAAAAAATCATCCCCATCTCAAAGACGGGTATCTTAAGGGCATCATAAAACTCGTACGAGCATAGAAAAGAAGATCACGGCATTAAGAAATTAGAGGAGCTCTTCCCTCCTCACATACTTCTCTTCCTCCCCCTTAGCTGCGCTTTTCTGCGGCACAAGGAACAAACTAAAAGAGCAACAACGACTAGATGTAGAAGTCATGGCGTGAATGGTACTACAAAGAAAAAATGGATCAACGATCAGTATTTTGCTGCTCAATGAACCATGGAGTCTGTGATCGGTGGCACAAGGGTCATGGCATTCATGATTTGTATCATTCATGTCAATACAGATCACGGCATTCGCCATTCTCCCATCGGCAGATTCAGCAAGCTCCTTGGAGAAAAAGTACATATAAGAGTCCGGGATATTCTTAACTTCCAGAATGAGGGAGTCATATTCACAACAGCACGATAATCCAAAAGTATACACACCGGCATCTAAACACAGTATCTAAAATGTCATCCTCCTGTTATGAAACCCATACAAAAGGGAAAAGAACTTTCAGCATTAAGAAACCGCAGCTTATTTCTTGACTTTCAAGCACCGTCCACGAGCTCAATCTCTTCTCTTCTTCTTCTTCTCGTTCTTCTCGGCCGAATTCTTCATCTGCACAAGAGAGAGAGAGCATCATAATGTCAATACAGTCAAGTTCCATTTGCCCGAAAGGCTAGCCAAAGCATCCCGATATCAGAGGGCAGTGCGAATCACGGAGGGAAATCTATTTTGAAGTCAATCTACCTACCATGATGATAAGGATGCGAACAAAGACAGCGACAAAATCAGTGAAGAGGGTCATGGCATGCTTCACGTAGTCGAGATCACCACGGTGTGCCTTCTCGATGATGTCCTGAGTGTCAACTACCATGTAGCCCACGAACACTAGCAGCCCAAAGTACAACTGCAAGAATGGGAAGGGAACACGTACATGAACCCACTAATACATTTGAGAATCGCAAAATAATAGAACAAGAATGAAAATGGAGAGTTGGATACCCACCTCAAACTTGAAGATAGCTGCAGAGCCACCAAAGATCGAGGATGCGAAATGCAACCACATCAGCATGGAAAGACCAGAGGAGAGCAAGCCACCGAGGTAAAGATACTCCCTCCGCTTAGCCAACAAAGCTGCTGCCGAGAAGCAAGCAAAAGCCAATGCGGTTCCCACAAAAGCGCTGACCAAGATGCTGCACCAAATGACAGGACGGTCATCATTATTCAGCAGAGAACAGTTACCGGCAATTTATTGCCCAATCATGTATTCATTCATTCCCTTAAACTACTTCCAAGTGCAAAAAATTTGGAATAGGCGGGGCAACCTTTGCTTATTCCATTACTAAAGTATCAAGTTCAATATGATCATATTTAGACACAGGTAGAACCGGCATGTACCTTGGGTCGATCTCAATGGCCAGATCAATGAGGGGACCGATTGAAGCTCCTTGGAAAAGCGAAGATGCCATGAGCAAACCAACCCTCTTTTGCTGCTCATTGAGAAGCACGGAAATCAAGTTAAGTCACTGTAACTGAAAAATCCCGATAAGAAACAAGAAAACAGAGTTCGGAAGACTGCTCTCCAGGATGTACCTCTTCATACGGGGGTGTAGAAAGAAGCCATATCATGCAACCCAGGCAGGCAAGTGTCGTCAGGAGGCCACCAATGTTCCACAGGATATGCAGGTAAGCGCCGGTCGCAGCGGCTGCCAGAGCGCAGCAAAGTGAAAGATAAACCTGAAAGGAATAGAAGCGTACAAGGAGCCGTCAAAGAATGCATCACAAGGGATGAAAATAACACCAGATCCCGGAAATCTCAATATGCTACGCATTAACAAGACATTGTCGGTTTCCATGGACAGAACAAGGACACGACTTCTCATAAATCTTGCTTGATTCTTCCTCAAGAATTACCCTAACGATTCATCATGCATCAATACTCATCATCGCTTCTCAAAAGATTCAGCAACCTCAAAGATATATGAACGGAAAACTCGTTGAAACTAGAGACAAACCGCAAAGTCAAATCTCAAAAACCTAGCAGTCGATAAATCATCGGCGAGCCATTCCAATCGCATGCTTCATCAACAAATCTATTGCGAAGAACGGGATTGAGGGAACTGACCTGTTTGAGATGGGTCTGTACGACCGGGGAGATCTGCCGGAAGTTCTTCAGGGAATCATAGCTCCAGCTATTACGGCCGCTAGACTGGAAGAAGGAAGCGAAGGAGTCCATTTTCGCGATACGATCGAGAAGGAACGAAGAAGAGCCAAGTTTGATCGATCGATCGGATGTCAAATGACGCACAGACCCTACGACATATATAGGCTCTTGTTCAATTTCGTGGAAATTTCTACGGTCTACTGAAATGACGATACTGCCCTTCTGTTGTGCTCCTTTCAACGAAAATGCCCCTCCCCGAATTCTCTGGCCGGAGTCCGATTATACTTCAGCCGGGTCATCACGAGGTGTTGTTAATTGGTGATAGATAACTTTTTTTCCTTTTCCTCTAATCAAATTAATTTTGGTTAAAATAGCACCGTATTACTTGTGCTTTGTTCTCGTTACCAAATTTAGCAAATATTTTCAAAATTATTTTCGATAGCATGTGATTTTTCATATAAAATTAATGAAAATGTCGACGTGGCACCCCATGTCGTGAGGGTGGCAGTGCCAGTGCTCCACGTAAACATAGTTATCACTTTTGAACAAAAACAAAAATAATATGAGCCCGAGCAAAGTCTAGTGTTATCAAAGGTAAATTTAAAAGTGCATGTTTAATTTGATAAAAATATCAAATCACGTGCTATATGTACTATAAAATATTGAATATGCATTTAACATTGTCCAGTTTCGATTTATAAAGAAAATAAAAAATTCTAAGTTCTCAAATTATATAATTTTTATTCAATATTATAAATATTGACAATTATTGCATTAGATTGAATTCCTTAATTGCTACTGTAATCTACAAGATCAACTGAGCCAAGAACCAAAACATTATTATGTCGTCCAATTCCGAGAGTTATGTGATTGTGGTCGCGATCTTAATTTTATCTAGGATTGTTCAATTACAAGAGGTGTGTGTCAGGTCAAAATGTGATCAGGCAAGATTGGAGAATGTTACAGGAGAGAGGGGCAAAAGGGTAAAACCAGGGGTAGTTCTGGAAATTCGTTCTCTTCCCACGGTTCGTCTGGAAGTTTCGTCATTGACCTGCTTTATTAGTAATTAAAAAATAATAAAAGAAAAACAAAATAAGAGTATAATACGTCGCTTTCCTGCTAAGTAAAATGGAAAATATCTGATGGCGTTGAGGCGCATATTGCGCTTGATGACGGGGCCAAGTTACATCGTCATTGTCACCAATCACCGCACGCCATTTCAGCTCTTGAATTAAACCGGTCCCACAATATCTGAAAGATAGCGGTCCGGATGAAGCAGCCGGTTCGTAACCGGGTAGTCGTCTCGCTTTGTGGGGCCCTCAGTGATCTCTATCGTGGTTGTGGGATCTAAGTCAAAGAGCAAGGGTCGGACTCGGATTGTTACCAATAATATGATTATGGTGAAGGACGACGGTTCGGTGGCGAAGCTCAGTCGACCATCCTGACCTTCGATTCGGATACGGTCTTCGATAATTTGTGCTTGATTGGAGTTTTTCCTTATCTTTTCCTCCATATGTTTTTTATTCTTTTATTTTTTCCCGTTGTAAATCCTGATATCTAAAAATTTAATTGGATCCCGACTAATTCAATCGAGAAAACTTGATCCACTAAAGAATAAAGCTCTTTTAGTATGGATTTTTTTGCATTTACATTTTTCCTCGATATGTTTGCAAGGAGGGAATTTATGCAGCAAGACAAATATGAATTTTTTGGGTATATTTTTGGAAACTGTAATTTGGTGAACTCGGGATATTTTATATTAGTTAATGGTAATTCAAGTATATCTTGGAACTATATAATTATTCGAATTTAAATTGATTCAAAATGATATTGCACCTTCAACAATCAAACTAATGGCATTCGCAGCAAAAAATGGCATTCGAAGCATTTTGCAATGATATTTCTCAATCAATCTATCTCAAACTTCATTACGAACTTGTTGGCCCGAAAAAAGAAAATTGCAATTAACCATTCAAAAATACACGATCAATTTTCCATGGATGTGATATCTCCTGTGGTACAGAATTTAATTTTATATATGTGAAATAAAACGGGATGTTACATTGTATAATGTAGTAAACTGAGCAGTGTTAGAAGATCTCAGAACAAAATAGCAATTTAATGCCAAAGCTAATTTACTTGAAGTTGAATAATCAATCTGCTAAATTCGAGCCCCCGATGTGGACTCATGCCAGGTTTTGCGTTGTATGGTGAGACCGGGAGTTACTTTCACTCCCATGCAGAGTTCGTCCCTCCATGCAGATTGCACAGTTCTCTCACGAAGGCACCTCCGTGATCTTCTCCTCGACGACTCCCTCCAAAGCCTTGATGAATTCTATGACCCAATGTTCATCCCTTCGTCGTGCTCATCCTCCTTCGTATTCCTCCTCCTCCTCTTGTTTTTCTTCTATTGCTTCTCCTCTCTCATTGAAATAGGGGATCATGACACGAGTGAACCCTAGATATCTCCACCGTGATGGGGATAATAGCTGCTACCTTCCTGCTAGTGTACCTGTCATCCTTGAGTGCGGAGGTAGCTACCCTAGGAATGAAGTTGATGATCGCCTGCTGAGAGTCGTTCGGAACCTTGAGATCCATCTGCGGGCAACAGTTGATTGCTGTAATGATATTTGCGTAGGAGATGTTGGTGCAGCCAAGTTGAGTGGTCATCTGTCGAGTCGCGGTACCCTACCAGTGGGTCTCTATAAAGGAGGTGGAATCACCTGGTACGATGATTCTCAAGAGGCGCTAGACCCGGAACGTAGCTAAGAACGTGGTCATATCAAACTGGGGCACGAACAAGAGTTTCCAAGGTTGAGTTGGGCATCAAAACTTGAATCTATCGAAAGGATGCCATCGGAGGAGCTAATTGAAGTGATTATGTAGGTCTTTCGATGAGTATAAGCACATACTAACATCAATTTAATATAAATAAGATGTCAGACTTTCAAAGGAGTTCGACTATATATTTCCTTTGCAGGTAAGATCGAAGAAATTTCCTAAGAATAAATCGAGTCTGTTTTAGGAAAGTATTATAGGATATTGGAAATATGTTTGTAGTATCAATTAGGGATCTTACCGAAGTTGTTCAATTTTGAAAAATAAGTCCGAGGATTTTCAAAACAAAAAATATATCATCAATATATTTGTAATATCGAATATAAATAAATAAATAAACATAAAAAAGAAAAAGGAGAAAAATTCGAGAAAATATTTGATGGGTATTACGCAATCACTTTATTATATAAAATTGTATTATCGAAGTGAGATTTTAAAATTTTACTTTAACTTAATTTTACTCACAATAAAATAAAATAACTCATATAAAGTTAAAAAATAAATCCCATTTATATCACATTTTTAAAAAAAAATCAAAATCACATAATTCATACAAAATTTAAAAATAAACCTCATATATAATTATTTATATCATTTTTTTTCAAAAATAAAATTTATTTTTAAAATATTATTTACAAATTAAACGCAGCATAAGTGAATTATTATATATGATTATCTTTCTCATCGTACAGGTGAATCATTCAGGATGGAGTTTCACGCAACCCAATAATTTCTCCAGAAACTCGTCGGCATGTGGGGCCCGAAACCAAAAGGCGAATGCCTGCGTGGCGCGTGAACGAAAACTACTCTCCTCTCCAGACTCCCCGGCGCATGCCACGTGTCCTTCATCGTCTCCCTCTCCCTCCCGCTCTCCCGCCAACCTCGCTCTCCCTCTGCATCCCTCTCTCTCTCTCTCTCTCTCTCTCTCTCTCTCTGAGTCAATTTCACATGAAACGTAACCCTTTCCGTTCAATCGAGCTCGATCATTAATGTCGTTTCCACCCAGTTGAAGGAGGATTCGAATGATGAGATTGACATAGTAACGAAAAATGGAGTTTTCTGCACTCATTTCTAGGGTTTGAGCTCAGACCTCCACCGCGATTTTGATAAGTAAATGTCAGGCCACGGTCTCAGCTCCTTCAGGGGGACACCACCGGGGGTCCTGCTCATCAGGAGGCTCCGGGGAGGCAAGGACTGGACCCTCACGACCTACAGGTACGTCGTCCTGCTCGTCACCTTCATCGCCTACGCCTGCTACCACGCCTCCCGGAAGCCCAGCAGCATCGTCAAGAGCGTTCTCTACCCCGAGCCCGACCGGAATTCGTCCTCTGCCTCGTTCTCGTGGCCAGTGGGCGCCGTGTTTGTGAAAGACGAGATCTCGGGAGGCGGGTTCGGGAGCGGTGGCTGGGCCCCGTTCAATCAGGCCGATGGGACGTCGAAACTGGGGGAGATTGACGTCGCGTTCCTCGCGTGCTACTCGCTCGGGATGTACGTCGCCGGGCATTTGGGGGATCGGCTGGATCTGAGGCTGTTCCTGACCTTCGGGATGATAGGGAGCGGGATCTTCGTGGGGCTGTTTGGGATGGGATACTTCTGGGATGTTCATGTGTTCATGTTCTACCTGGCTATGCAGATGGCGGCGGGGCTGTTTCAGGCCACCGGCTGGCCCTCTGTGGTGGCGGTGATCGGGAACTGGTTTGGCAAGAGGAAGAGGGGCCTGATCATGGGCGTGTGGAACGCCCATACCTCGGTCGGTAACATAAGCGGGTCCCTCCTTGCGGCCTGTGTGCTTGACTACGGGTGGGGATGGTCGTTTATTGTCCCCGGAGCATTGATTGCGCTGGGAGGGGTCCTAGTGTATTTGTTCTTGGCTGCTTATCCCGAGGATGTGGGGTTCCCCTGTGCGAACAATTCCGGTGGGAACAATGAGCCGTGTGCGGCTGATGAGGAATCTCAGGCCCAGAAAGGACGTTCGGATGTTGAAAATATTGGGGCGCGCTCTGTTTCCGCGTCTTCGCAGGGTTCGGTGAGCAAGAGAAGCGTTGGGCTCATAGAAGCTTGTCAGATCCCCGGAGTAATTCCTTTCGCGATGTGCCTCTTCTTCTCAAAGCTCGTGGCATACACCTTCCTTTATTGGTTGCCCTTTTATTTAAGCCAAACAGGTAAGCTATAACACCATCGCCCGCACAGCTCCTGTTTTCAGAGTATCGTGTTCGACATGAAAGTTACGCACGAAACTGTTCGATGATTCCACTACTGGTTATGAATTCTTTAGGTGATATTCTTTTTTTTTTTCCCCCACTCGACTATGCAGCAATAGGCGGAGAATATGTTTCGGTAAAGTCTGCAGGGAACCTCTCTACCCTGTTCGATGTAGGGGGCATAGTTGGAGGAATCCTTGCAGGTTACATTTCTGATAAGCTCAATGCTCGAGCCATAACAGCAGCGAGCTTCATGTACCTCGCGATACCCTCAATGCTGCTGTACAGGACGTTTGGGAGTGAATCTCACCGTGTCAACATCTTGCTCATGATGGTTGCGGGGCTTTTCGTGAACGGCCCTTACGCACTGATCACGACCGCTGTTTCTGCCGATCTTGGGACCCATGCTTCTCTCAGAGGGGACTCGAGGGCGCTGGCGACAGTGACTGCCATCATTGATGGGACAGGATCAGTAGGTGCAGCACTCGGCCCCCTTCTTACCGGGTTCCTATCGAAACAAGGCTGGGATGCAGTCTTCCAGATGTTAATGGCTGGAGCTCTTGTCGCGGGACTGCTCTTATCACCTCTTGTTGCAGCCGAGATAAGGGAGAAGCTTCGGTCTTTTATGGAGTTGACAACAGCGAGGCAGAGTGGTGGAGGTACTGGGCATTTGCTCACGCATCTAATATATGATATCGAATACATTCCTCCTTACTTCGTTCAAAATGTAGCAATAACTATATCAGAAAAGTTCTGTAGTAATCCCTTCCCATTTGTTATGCAGATTCTTCATCTCAGCCTCTTCTAACCAACAGAATAAGTTGATGTGCATTCAACTGCATGAAAGTTTCCAGAAACTCGAGGATTCAAACTCGGGCCAACCTCTGCCTCAGAGACAGTCAAGTTCTCAGCTTCAGCTTGTGGCCTGTATTTATGAGTAGTTCGTTGTCTGGTGTGTGCTGCCACATTACATCATGTATAATACGGAGGTGCCGCTACTTGTATATTTCCAATACATTTTGGGCATGTGACCTGGAAGCAAGCAGTTCTCAGTGGGGTTTCTAACCGCGGATTTTTTTTTTTTTGGTCCCTAGGTCAGTAGGTACAGTTAAAAAGGATGGAGTTTTATGTTTGATCTCAGTCCTTTACAGCTTAGTTGGATAAAAATGTTTGTAGGCATGACACGGCTCAAAAGAAGAATAATAATAATAATTCCGACTTTGTCGACTCGCAGTTCTCTTTGAGCTTTCGATGATTTCATGCTTCAATTATCCTCTATATATAGATTGCAGCGGAAAGAGGAAAAGTCGCTAAGCAAATGGAGATGCCGAAGAATCATTGAAATGAATGTCATTTGAACCTCCTCTGGGGAAAGCAAGGATTTCTTGTTCTTGGCAAAGGAGTAAGAATGAAAATGCGTCGGTGAGCGGGAAAGAATGTGATCTAAGCTAACCTTCATATATACATATATATATATAGATTAGATGCCTTCGCTGGTCAGACCTCCACCTTCCTTTAATCTGCCGCCATCAACGAGACAACTGATTCAATGCAAGAGTTTCACAAATCAGCAGCTTAGATTAGAAGAAGAACAGAGGATAGCAGGATCCGAACAGCAAAACGCTTTCTATCTCCAATCAAAAATCAAAATCAATTGGACCGATCATTTTCAGCCAGTAGATAAATGAATAAATAAGCAAAGAGATTGGGAAGGAAGATAGAGAGGGAGTTTGCCTTGCCTGGGTAGGAGAAGATCCAGAGGATGGCGGCGCATAAGAGAAGGAGGAGGGGGATGGCGTGGACGGCGTTCTCGGCGGTCCGGTGGCGTAGGCGCTCTCTCTCGGCGGCCCGGGAGAGGGGATCGAAGGTGGGGAGCTCGGTGTCGGAACAGCTCGGCCTCAGGGATCTCGATCGGGAGGAGGAGGAAGAAGAAGAAGAAGAAGAGGAGGAGGAAGGGGGGAGGGAAGGGGAGATGGAGCTGTAGAAGAAGGCATCCTCAGAGACTCTCGAAGCACTCGATGATCTGTGCATCTCTCTTCTTCTCCTTCTCAGACTGTGACTCCCTCAGATCAGAGAGATTCGCTTCGTTTCGTTTCGTCTGTCTGAAAATGAATGATTAGGCGACCTCTGGTCTGCCTTCCCCTTTCTTCTTCATTCAACAATTTATTTATTTGTTTTTTTTTTTCCTTTTCTTTTCCAAATCAAATATAATTTTCGGTCAAGTCAATGCTTGATTGATGAGTTTCCGCGAAATTGTCTTTCTACATTTTCATTTTTCAACTTTCTTTTTCGTGGCCGCGTCGACTTCCTAAACTTCGAGGTCTGAGTTAACACGATGAGCTCGACATCCGACCCATCAACTATGGATTTTGAACTCATCTCACGTTACGATTTCCTTACGAGTGAACATATGGCGACTCAATATCGACATTATTAATCTTCTCAGAGGACAATGCATCCATGTATTACAATTTTAGGTGGAAAATTCCTAAAACTTAAAAATATATAAATCAATTAATCGAGAATTGAAAGAAAAAAATTGAAAAAATCTATTTTATTTTCTCTATTTTTTTGGTGAAATGTCTCCTTTAAGAATAAGAAAAACACGTCTCTCTCTTTCTGTCCAGCTCCCTCGTTTCCGCCTTTTACTTTTTGTTCACGCCTCTCTCTCTCTCTCTCTCTCACAGTCCGGCGACGATCCCAAATTGTCGGTCTGGTTCTCGCCGGGAAGTCGAGCTCAGCTCCGCCGTGTAACCTGAATTCCTTGGTTCCGATCCATCACATCATCTCTCAGCCATGAATCCCGAATAGTAAGCTCGAGTTTGCTTCCTTATAACACGCCGTTGATCGACCGTTCAAACCTGTTTCTGTTTCCACGAATTCGTGGATTCCTGCTTCCCTAGGTGGAAATTTGTGTAGATCTAGCTCATCTCGAAACATCTTCCTTAAAAATTTCGGCGCGTCAGCTCCGCTGTCGGTGCACGTGTGCTTGGGAGCTGATAAATTGTGTTCTGAAGATTAGGAGATCGCTCTTGACTATGTTCCAATCCATTTCATTTTCGTCTGAGATCCCTTGACTAGGCTTATCAGCTGATATCTTCACATAATATGTATGAAATGATTTATATTGGTTTTCTATTTACGTGTGATCATCACCGTGGTTTGGAGATTAATTTGCTTATTCAGATAATCGGGCATTGGTGTCGGTTTTGGGACGAGTCGAGGTCTTTAGGGCTGTCAGCAAAAGGCCTATAATGTTCTGAATCGGTCGGATATATTAGCATGTAGATAATAGAGACTTGTTCGACGGGATAATGATATCTGCAGCGTGATAGTTAATTATGAGTTTTTGATAAAATTTTCCTCTTGAAAACTATTGTTTTCTACAGAGAAGTAGGATGAAGTGACTAGATATGCCCCTGTTTCGCTTTACACTAGTCAATTTAAAGGCTAATTCCAGTTTCAATTTGTCTACTATGTTGCCTTAATCACGTGCAGCCGTATCATATGGATTGGTGTTTCCATTCTTGTGAACGCTTTTCTTTTGATTGCTGAATTTTTATCACTCTTCTCTGACTTTATGCAGCGACTACTTGTTTAAGCTTTTGCTCATTGGAGATTCTGGTGTTGGGAAGTCATGTCTCCTCCTGAGGTTTGCTGTAAGTCGTTTTATGTCTCTATCTGTGATAATCAGTGTCACCATAGATGCTCTTGTACCTTGGTTTTTGATCTGTTTTGCTCTTACATCCATTTAGATTGTGAAGATGGCTGTCTATACTTAAACCATGTGATCAATCCTATGCTCTCTTTTTTTTAATTTTTTTTAGTTTTTTCTGAAGGTTCTCATGCCATTGGTTTACTGGACTAAGACATCTTCTCTGATCTCTTGTGTTGATGATGGTCTTTTCATTTTTCTTTTTCTTTTTCCCCCTCCAAATAGGATGACTCATACTTGGAGAGCTACATCAGCACCATTGGAGTCGATTTCGTAAGTAACTGCACCCGCACCCTATAATTTGGATTTCCCAGTTATTAAATATCTGTGCAGGTTCCTTTTTCTTTTTGATAAGTGATCCGATTGATAAACCTGTATATACATCAAAGAGTCTGCCCACAGACCAGAAACTAAGCTTCAGTAGGATCCTTTAGCATGCCCCAGAAAATACTTAGTATCAGATAACTCAGATCCTAGTAGCTATATAAGATTAAGAAGACCCTAATAATCTATAATCTATCAATCTACAGGTGAACTTACTTCTGTTTTATGTTGTAATGCAGAAAATCCGCACGGTGGAGCAGGATGGGAAAACTATCAAACTACAAATTGTAGGTTTTCTGTATGTTATGTCTTTGGATTAGTAATCCTTGTTCGAGATACTGTTGATTGCTGATGAGTTCTTCTTTTGGTCTCTCTCTGTACACAGTGGGATACTGCAGGACAGGAACGGTTTAGGACAATAACAAGCAGTTACTATCGCGGTGCTCATGGCATCATTGTCAGTATTGCATCTTTAGCATCTTATCAGGGCAGCTTCTTCCCAATCCCAATGTGCAGGATTACATGTTCATTATTTACTCTTGTATACCAGGTTGTCTATGATGTGACTGACCAAGAGAGCTTCAACAATGTTAAGCAGTGGTTGAGTGAAATCGATCGCTATGCAAGCGAAAATGTGAACAAGCTTCTAGTGGGGAACAAATGTGATCTCACAGCACAGAAGGTTGTCTCCTATGAAACAGCCAAGGTAGGGAAAGAATAATTTGCTACTTCAATCTTTTTGTCAAGCAATCATCCTCTGTCTTCGTTATCTTTTACTCTTGCATTGCAATAGCCTGTTTATATTTTACTTACCAAAAGATTGCTTGTTAAGGCATTCGCGGATGAGATCGGGATACCATTCATGGAAACGAGTGCCAAGAATTCCACCAATGTGGAACAGGCCTTTATGGCCATGGCAGCTGCAATCAAGAACAGGTAACTCTCTTTGTGGTTTCTTGAATTTCCAAGTGAAAGAAATGCAATCCTCCCCCCATTCAAACTGGAAAAGCCATAAGAGTTTATTTAACTTTCACCTGAATCCTTAAGTCAGTGATTCCCTCAGTCTCAGATCACCGACTCATCCACACACTCAAGTCAAGAGTCATGGAGAATTACATTTCTTTCACAGCTCTGTTGGCAGTGCATGATGCAATTTCGTCTTCATCTTTTCTTGTTTCCGCTCCTTTTTGTGGGTGACTGAATTGTTCTGGAAATTTTCAGGATGGCAAGCCAACCAGCAATGAACAGTGCTAGGCCTCCGACAGTGAACATCCGGGGACAGCCGGTGAACCAAAAGGGGGGATGCTGTTCATCTTGAGGACAGGAAAGACCCTGGAAATTGATAAAGGAGCTGCTGATTTGCTTAACGCGTTGTATGTGGGTTGGGCTCCTCTGTTCGCTTGTAAAACTAGCTTCTTTCCCCAAACACTTTGCACATGGAGACCTAGATATGATACGCATCTCTGTATGTTATTTTCAGTTCTTTTGCTCGCATTTTCCAATTCTTTTCCACGCACCTAATTCTCGACGTATGTACAAATTAGGGAAAATTTGGTTATTTGCCTGAATTTTCCAGCTTTATCTTTTCTTGTGCGATGCAACTGTTTTCCGGATTCTCTTGGTTGGTCGAGAAACTTGGCATATGTGGATGAGCATGGGGTTATGGTTATCACTTATCACGACACTGCATGATTTCCAGTATACGTTTTGTCCCCGTCGTTTTCCTTGGTACGGTATCTCCATTATAGGCCCAGAACCGATGGTAAATTGGGAGGGAGGGACGGAGGCTTGATGATATCAACGAGATTAAGGAGATCTCAGCTAGCAGGAACGAACTCTTGGGACTTTCCGGTCACCGGGGGAGTTAGAAAATGGTCTCCAAACACAACATGATCGTGGCCGCACCGAAATGATATCATGAATGGAGGAAAGGATATGCATCATAACAGCAAAATTTAATTGGTCGTAGGGAAAGATGCTTACTTCACCATTCATTACACACAGTTCGATCAACCTCGAAAGGGTTCAATCAACCTCGAAAGGACAATCTAGTTTGCAATTATTTCATGGTCTTTAAAGCGGAGCTTCAAAGCACGATTTGTTTTGTCCATTCCCAATGCTGGTTTCATTCACTAACGATAATTGTCCAGTCATATGGTGGGTCCCTCTTGAGTAAGGAAATTGGCCCAACGGTATATGTGAATGTATTCTTGCTTTTACTCGGGCGGTAGAGCTAATAGTAAAAACTGACTCGATGTAAGAGCAGTCAAAGTTAATTGCGGCCAGGAATCAAACGTAGCCCACAACATCATAGATTTTGTACGGTATATACGTATAGAGGAATATTTTTCACATGGGGTCCATACAAAGATTTTCAATGCGATGTATGGCTCGAGCAGAAGAACAGAGATTCATATCCATAATGAAATTCCAAAACGGTATTTTCCTCTTCCACCGCGTACCGTAAGCAGCTTCCCCCTCTCTAACTGCCAAGTTGTAGAAATGACCAAAGGTAAGTCAGAGGCTGAACGCGATTTCCATGAGAGGCCTCGCTATCGTATCTCTTGCGCCTCAGATCTTTCAAGCGTTTTTCTGATAGCAACAATTTCGTAGCCTCAAAATTCATCTGCATTCCACCGACACTCTGCTTGGGCGGGTTTACAGGGCTTCACTGCACCCTGCCGGTATTACACAATTCTGATCAGGACGGATGTTAGATGGAATCAACCATCACTGCTGACTTGATCTAGAAGATCCACTTCGCAGCAGATCAAAGTCAGCGACTTCCCCGGCAACCTGATGGTTACCTGAGTATTGAGATGTTGACACGGTACAATAAACTTGTCATGCTCCCTATTGCAGCTTGAAGGTTTACCTAACATATAGCAGCTTGTCACCAGTAGTCCCCACACGAGCAAACTCCATCCTTGAAGTGATGGAACCTCACAGTATCCCTAACTATGATCTCTCTCCCTTCAACAGCTGATATGTACTTGGTCGCAGTGTGACAGTCTTTGCACACTCTCAGGTTCTTGAAAACCCTGATGGGAACTTCACGTGGCAATTTTATGAGCCCGAAGGCAATTGCCAATTTCTCGCTATGCCAGAGTAGAAGCTGTTCCTTCTGCTCCTCGCCCACATCATGCAATGAACAGTCAAGGTCGGGCACATAACCAGCCAACCTCATCTTCTTCTCCAACTCGTCCAGTTTCGAGTGTATTGAGCTGAGCTCTGAGTGGACCCTGTCTCCAGACCTGAACTTGTGGACCCTGCTTTTGTATTCAATCCAACTGTATCCCGGAGTTTTAACAATCTTCCTTTCTCTCAGCGATCGCCAAACCCCAGCCACCTGGTCCCACCGGTTCATCGAAGCATAAATGTTTGCTAACTGTATATAAGCGGTCGCACTTCTAGGGTTGATATCGAGCAAGCCCTTGGCGGCAAATTCAGCGATCTCAAAATTCTTGTGGACTCTGCAAGCACCCAAAAGAGTCCCAAAAATTGCGGGATGTGGTTTAAAGGGCATTTTCTTGATCAAGTCCACAGCATCTTCTAGCTTACCAGATCGACCAAGAAGGTCGACCATGCAAGTATAATGGTCAGGCCTCATTTCAACCCCGTAATCTCTAACCATCAAATTGAAATATTCCATCCCCTGTTCCACTAAACCCGCATGGTTACAAGCCATTAGAACTCCAACAAAGGTAATGGAACTAGGCCTCATCCCATCTTTCACCATCTCATCAAACAAATCTAGGGCTAAATTTCCTAGCCCATGCTGCGCGAACCCGGAGATCATAGCACTCCAAGTCACGACATCCCTCTGATTCATCTCAAGGAATACCTTCCAAGCATCCCTAAGATCTCCACACTTCGAGTACATACTAATCAATGAAGTCCCTGCGGTCGTATCTCTAGACAACGGAGTCTTACTAATCAATTGATGAATTTGCCTTCCCAATTGCAACGCAGATAAGTTGCTGCAGCCAAGGAGGACGCTGCTCAAGGTAGACGAATTTGGCGACATCCCTCGATATATCATTTCTCTGAAGACCTTCATTCCATCCTCCGATCGGCCGTTTCCGACATACCCCGCAATAACCGCATTCCATGTGACTAAGTTCTTCTCAGGCATCTGCCGGAACAACTTCTCTGCCTCCTCAACCTTTCCGGACTTCATGTATCCACTAAACATCGCGGTACACGCCACCACACTCTTAACCGGAGCTGCCTCGAAGAACTTTTGCGCCGAGTCCAAGTCCCCGCACTCTACGTACCCTGACACCATGGCACTCCATGAGACCTCATTCTTCTTGGGCATCTCCACAAACAGATCGCGAGCTTGCACCATATCGCCTCTCTGAGCGTACCCCGAGATCAGGGTGTTCCAAGTCGCGGAATCCTTGAGGGGCATCTTCCTAAAGAAGGCCCGCGCCATGTTGATCCCGAAGGAGTGGAGGTAGCAGCTGAGCATGATGTTGTACGAGACGGAGTCTGGTTCGGGAATTTCATCGAACAGCTTCCGCGCTTCCCTGAATTTCCCAGGGGACTTGGCGTAACCAGCCAAGATGGAGTTCCAGGTGACGGTGGTTCTATGCCTCATCCCATCGAACACTCTCCGGGCAGAACCAATGTCGCCGTCTCGGATGTAGTGGGCGATTTCCCTGTTTGATGCGACGATGTCGTCATGTGGATCGCATTGGCGGTGGCATGATGGAAACGACGAGGAGGTGGAGGAGGACGAGGGGGCCTCCCGGGGAAGAGAATTCGACACGGGCAAATGTGGAAGGTGGGCGTCGGGAATTTGGGTCGGGGCTGGGAAGAGATGTGGAGAAGCTGAGTGGGAGTGGCTCTTGCAGAAGCATGACACAGTTAAGCAATGGCTCTTTCGACGACGACTTCTCACGAACAGATGCATGTCACTGACTGTTGTTGTCTCTCTGTCATCGTCCCTCCCGACGGGCGTTGGTCTGTTCCCTCGTGTATTTTTTCTTTTTCCTTTTCATTTAGAGAAAATAACCCTACGTGGTACAGAATTTTTTCGAAAATCACACTATAGCATAAAATAAAATCATTTCACAAGACAATACATAATTTTTTTTTTCATCACCGTGTAGCACGACGTCGGTATTCCGTCAAGAATTGAACTGAATTCTAACCTAATAATATTTTTATGGGTAATTTCGCACAAAATGAAATTTGAGAGACTAAGTTACATTTAATAAAAAAATATAAATAAAAACTAAATAAAAAATAAAAAAAAAGACTGGCTGGGGTTAAGGGCTGCCCCCATCGGCCACTCGGCCCCAACTGGGGGTTATCAGCCTACCCGGACAAGGCCGGTGATCCATCGAGGGATCAGTCACCGGGAAAGAGCCCCCAGTCCCCCGAATTTGGGGGACCCGACGGTTTGCAACCCTAGCCACCCAAATTGAAGGGGACAAAGGCTCCAACCCGAGCCACCCACACCCCGACTAGGGTCGTCGGCCTAGTCTGCGCAAGCCGGTGACCTCAATCGGGGGACTGGTGGTTGGTGGAGAGTCCCGTCCACCTTCCGATCGGCCACCACTTATCCATTTTCTTTTTAATAATTCATATTATTTTTTTATTTTCTTTAATGTAATTTAGTTTCTCAAGTTTCCTTTTATACGAAATTACTCATGAAAAGGTTGCCATGTCAGAATTCCGTCCAATTCTTAACGGAATATCAACGGTGTGCTACATGGTGAGAAAAAAAAATTATGTGTTGTCTTGTGAAATGATTTTATTTCGTGCTGCAATGTAATTTCCGCAAAAAATTATATACTATGTGGTGTTATTTTTTTCTTTCTTTTAAGGAAATATTTTTATTTTTTTTTATTACAATGAAAACATATATAAGCATAATAAATAAATAAATAAATAAATAAGAGCAAAGAAAAGCTAAATAAGACACAAGGATAATATGAGGTTGCAGATGGACACGTACTAGTGCGATATAACCCCCCTCAATATCCTATATATTTGCTTTTTAGATCGACAGGGACTAGTTTAACGGACAGTCTCTTTACGTTTAGAAAACTAATGAGGGCATATATTCTAAACCACAAAAAAGCTACGAGGATGATACGCACATATAGTCTAACGGCGAGGCAGGCAATCAGCTTATGATGCGCGCATGTGGTCTACCAGCGAGGCAGACAATCAAGCTTTAGACTAGCTCGGCGAGGCCATGTTGCAACCTCGCACAAGAAAAATAGGACTAATTACTCTCTTTGCACTTTTTTTCTAATTCTAGCTCGACCTTCGAAAAATTCACCCAATTAGACTACCTAATTTCATTCGCGTTGATGAGGCTGAAGGCCGAATCATACGGCCAGCATTGGCGTTGGTGAGGGGCTACAACTCGAATCTTATGGCCTGAATGATTGCGCAACCTCAAGGCCTCTCCGCATTATAAACGCGAACTAATTCACCAAAACCACAATATATAGGACTTTTTCAAGGACGGGAACTTTCCAATGGGTAGTAGACAGACAATATCATCTTGTTTTGAGCACCATTACAGAATCTGGGTTTACTTCCCACTGTATCAAATATATATATATAACAAGAATAACAAAGCAACATCTATACCTATCCATCCCATACAGAATTATAAAAGCAGAAACTTACTCTCGAATCACCTCACGCAGGACAAAGACTCGATTGTTAAGTGACTTCTTGTTCTAACAAATGACGCATTATTCATTCCAATTGAATTCTTATTAAGAACTGCAACAAATTCAATTTAGCACAAGAAGGAATGGAATCGAATAAGTCAAAAACCTACGATCCCCACTTCCTATAACGTAAATACCCAATCTAAACTTTGCCAACCCCTCTATAAAAACGGTAGACCTCATTATAACAAAAATATTTTAAAAGTGGTTTGAGTCAAAGTAAGTCTGCAACAAAAACCCACCGGTGAATAAAAACCGGCAGACCAAATAACTAAAATTTACACCAAAGAAAAAAACAAGAGACAGATGACATCAAAAAAGGGTCTCTAAATATTAAGAAAATATCAATCCTGTCAAATTGATCGAGCCACTCGCTCTTCAATAGATATTGATTGATGATGATAAACTTCATAAGAAACAGAAGAGCGAGTCTTGAGTAGACTGGGGCATAAACCTCAGTTTTTGCCCCCAAGTGAGGGGAACTGCCCAAGATCCTCGATGGCTGGAGCTGTTGTGTTGTAGTACGAGTTGCCAGCAGCATAACCACCAGTGTAGACATCTGATCTTGGTCCACGGCCACGGCCACGGCCCCGACCACGACTGCCTGGGCTGTAATGCCTATCCCCTTCAGCGGGCTTCAGGAAATCATTTATGCTCAGAGACTGTAAAAAGAATAAAGAGAATCAAATATCGCCCTCAGAATAGGGGATAGGAAACACTTCCAACTCTCTCAGACAATGAAGCAATGGCTCTAAACCAACAAGACCCAACAAAAACGAAAATGGAGATAAGGGCACCACTACAGCAGTATGACCCCACCATAATTTAGAGGAGATTCTTTTTCAGAAAAAGAGACCAGGCTTCCCACTAATTAGGTTGAGTCACTGACCATTGTATCTCGCAACATAAATGACCCTATCTTCATTTCATTGTATTTTCTCTATCTCAAACAGATTTTGTATTAAAATTCTCCCACTCAGACAATGCCAACAAGATGGATAGACCAAAGGAAATGCACGTGAAACGGTAACCACATATAATGTATTAAGACCACAAGTTTAGGTGGCCATGCGCATGGCCAAGTACCATGATGTTCCAATAAAGAACAGTAATTCTAGAGGCTTAGGGCCCGTTTGGTTTCAGAGTTTGATTTTAGAATCATGATTTTGATTTTAACTCTACCCACTACACAACAAAAACACACGTTTCCCAAATCAAATTTATAATACCATCTCATTTGTCCTTTTCCACAATCGAAATCAAAATCAAAATCAAAGTTACTTTTAACTCTGAAACCAAACGCACTCTAAGCCTCCTATGCCGTATCTTTCTGTCAAGATTGATCAATATGATAGCTAGAGTTGTACCTTCTTGGCCTTATCTTCCTTGTCAGCATCCTTGCGCTTATCTTTCTCAGACCCCTGCCAATAACCAAAGACTTCAACCAACTTCCTAGGTAACACTAAAATAATTGGTAGCAAGATGCAATGGAAGTTGATGAATCTCACCAGCTTGATGAATACATCATCATTGTTCTTCTTGTTGGAAAGTGGTTGCATAGACTCGAAGGCTTTTGTATCCACCTTCCGTTGCTCAGTCTTCGAAGCCAGCAAAACCTTCCTCTTCTCTTCAAGTACTTTCTCATACTCCTCTAAAGTCATTTCCTGTCATAATAAGATGGATAAATCACGTAAATTAGATGAGATTTTCTAAGTAAACTGCATGTCCAATTACTGCACATGCTTTAAGAAAATTATCTTATCATTCAACTATATAACACCAATGAACAGCCTATTATTTAATACAAGAGACTTGTCAATGGACTACTCTGCCTGATAACTCTAGGGGATAATTAACAAGTACAGAACTTTGAATACGCCTGTCCTTTCCATAGACATAAATCCACTCACAAAAATTGCAGCAGATTACCTTATCCTCAGGTTCCTGCTCCTCAGGCTCCTTAACAGGACTCTCCTTTCCAGCATCAGCAACATCTTCATCCACTGGTTTCTCCACATCCACAGTTTTCTCGACTTCATTAATAGTCTCCACAACCTCACTGATTAGAACAAAAGACGAGATCAAGGTAAAATTGACAAAAAAACAGAAATTAGAACACAGATGATTATGTAAATTATGCTTAGATGTCAAAAACAAGCAAAAACAACTACTCACACTGCAACTTCATCAGCAGGAGTTCCCCAATTTCCACGGCCAGCACCTTCACGTTTCAGCTCATTCCTGAAGCCAAAGGGATATGAGCACCAACGAACTATCATACACATCATTAAAGGATGGACCACTCCTTGTACAAATTGCTTACCCTCGTCCAGTCCCACTACGACGTTCAAATACCCTCCGAGGGCGTTCACCCTCACCATCTTCTCCATTGCTAAAACCGCCACGGCGACCACCACGGTACCCACCGCGAGGCCCACCACGCCTTTCAGATGCTCTCCCAGAGTCTCCTTCTTCTGAGGGTCTATAACCTCCAGAGAATCCATTGTTGTTGCTGAATGAACTCTCATAGTTGTTTGAGTCTCGATCAGACCCGCGACCTCCTCCGCGGCCTCGACCATATCCACGTCCACCGCGGCCGCCGCCACGCCCACCTTCATTCCTCACCTCTCTCACTATACATTAACAAAGAAGAGAAAGAAAAGAATAATGGAAGAGTTAGATTTAAACACTATCAATGAGTTTTGAGAGAACTGCCTCAATTTGTCCTCGGAAACCTTTAATTCTTAATAGAATTATTTATTAAATGTTTCCATGCATTTTGAGCCTCAGAATTTGAACTTAACAACTACCCTAAACATAAGTTACTGACAACAAAAAAAAGACCCAATTCCTGAACAATAACCATCATGAAATGAGCTAAGGAACAGCTTTAAATGAAAGGAGCAGACAATAATCATCCGATCAATCTCGAACGACCCAATGCCTAAACAATAATTATCACGAAATTCAGCAAGGAAACAGCTCTAAGCAAAGAGAGCTGACAAGATCCAAGACTGATCTTTCAATCTAAGAATAACAATCGCCATTTCCAGTTTATGGTTATGAGCAAAATATAATTCAGTCAGTCAAGAGAACTTGAATGCAACCCCGTTATCTAAGCTCGTAAATTTAGACGAAACACCGATGCATCAATTAGAGACTTCAAACTTCCCAAAATCATTTCTAGATAGCTGAATAGAATAAGAATCCAGTATGTGCTGATTACTGTTCAGCAGTAAACTCTACCACAAAATATCTCTCAGCATGGCATTCAACAAACAATCAATTCTACTCTGACGCACAGAAGCACATGACACATTCGAAAAAGGTCAAAATAAGCTAAGAACGCCAGCTAAAATGAACGAAGAGTCCCTAATCGAATCTCACCAGCTTGAGCAGGAGGTAGCGGCTTGGAAGGGAGCTTAGCTGCGGGCTGAGCTCCTTGACCAGGGGACGAATCTTTCTTAGGCTTCTCGACCTTCAACTGCTGAGCGGCGGCGACGAGCTGGGTGACGTCCTCGTTGTCATCGTCAACCAAGAGATCAAATGGATTGGCGGTCGCCATTTTTGTGCAATTCCTCTTGCAGACGGAGACGATGAGGGCTTTAGCCTTTCACTAAATAGCAACCTTAAAGCCGTATCACGTACTCATCGCCATGAGCGATCGATAAACAGCTTCGAATCAACGCAGAGATATACAGAGAGAGAGAGACAGAGAGTAGAGTCTGAGCGGGAAAACCCTAGCCAATGCGGCAGAGGGGCACGAGGAGATGAAGTCGCAGGGTTATAAACCCTACGTAAGAGATCCCGTGCGGGCAAGTCCACTGAAAACAGTATGAAGTCAGCGAGATGAGTGGAGGAGCTTGAGTTTGACCTCAGAAGGTTGGGTTTATCAGAGGAGTGGAACCGCCGTTAGATCTTTGGTCAAATTGTCTGCAGTTGACCCCTCCGTTCTCCACCCTCCATTTCTATTTTCCTTTACTTTATGTATTTATTTTTGGGTAATATTGTTGATTTTATTAATTACTATTATGAATTTATTGGTACTTATCCAAATCCAATGTACATGCATAGAAATGAAAGGAATTCATTGGCATATTAACCAAAAGCAAACAAAAAATAATAATTAGCACATAAGACGGTAAATATTAATTACTAACCAAAGAAACTCGTAAAAAAAAAAAAGACCTTAACATGTTCGAATATTTGAAAAGATAAATGAATATATTCTCTGCCTTTACATGAAGAAAATACATGCCAAGTGGTACGACTATTAAATATTAGATCTCTACATCAATTGTAAGCTAATATTTTTGAAACATATGCCGAGTACTATACGGATTTATCTCTGTATTGGTAATAAATTAAATTAAAGAGTGCATAAATATGTATAATTATGAGGCGCGTAAGAAATCTTGCATAATCAGAAACGAATTATATATTATAAATGAATCGCCGAACCCGGAAAAGAATCCAAGCGTCTTAAAACTCTATTACTTATTATTATAAGTTCTGATATAGATAGATATATTAAAATGCTTCCCTTTGTAGTTCCAAGTAAACTTTTTCAGTTATGGACAAAATCGATTTTAATCGAGCGAAGTGGGAGCACGTGAAATCGATTTCAGGACAATCGTGGGAGCACGTGAATCTACAAAGTGGGCCAACCCAGCCCAATGGGCCGAGCTTTCTGGGCTCCGGTCCAATAATTTCTTTCAATGCAACTCTCTTAGAATGGACTTTTCCCTTTCTTATAGATTTTGATCTCCTCGAGCAACAAGCATAAGAGTTCGGTCATACTATGATCGAACCGGAACCATTAGTTAAGCCCTATCCTTCACTGATACACTCTTAAAACTCCACTCATAATTTGATGAGACATATTCTCTGCTAATCCGACCTTAACGAAAGAAATGTAAGTAATCGACTTCTTATATACGCAGATGGGATTACATTAACCCCATCTATAACCTCTAAAATGACTAAGGTACCATTAATATTATAGAAATGGAATGGAACTGAATGCAATGAGATCTCGTCTTTTCATTTCATTTGCTTATATAGTGACACTTTCATTAGTTAAAATGATTATTCTATTTGAAATGACTATACAAAATTCATTTCCATTCAATTTCTCTCCTTTTTTTGGTGCTTTTTTTTTTTTTTTGCCTTTTGCTCCTCTTTTGAATGGACATAAAGCAAAGTAAAGGGAAAAGAAAAGTGACGTGTAAAGGCCAAGTTGCACTTGCACCAACTGACTGCTCCATACGGAGGATTATGTACAATCCATCACCATCAACTTTTGAAGGGAAAAAAAGCAAAATAACAAGGAACAAATGAACCATCAATTTCTCTTTTTCCCACAGGGACATCATATTCACATGCAGTGAATTCATTTTTCACAATTTACACATGACCGCGTGGATGCATCACTCTTGATTCATTTGATTTGTCCTTTTTCGGGGCAGAATCGGACATCGATGGATTTTCTGTCTCGAGATTCTGATTTTGGCCACGAACTATTTACATGTGACCTGAACATTATATGTACGATGAATCTACTGAATTTTGTGTTATTTAAGATGGACTCGGTAGACAGCTGGACATGAACATCGCCTGTCTTTCGGTCTCGAGGTTTAGGGTCAAGGTCTTGGCCTTCCTGATGTACAGCCTCTTCATGTTGGATCCTTGCTCGTGGAGCAACTTGAGTAGGCTCCTCTTGGCATTTGGTCGAAACGGACACTCCGACGACGAGAACCCATCCACCAAATGAAGATAGGCCTCCAAGTCGTGGCAGCATGCGATGTCCGCATCGGGTTTCAAGTACGGGGACATCTTTGTTTCCACCTTCATCTCAGTCCCCACGTGGGAGTAGTCCCAATATTCCTCCGCGACTCTGGTAGACCTTAGCTTCTGCTCGAGCTCACCGCTGAGGAGGGGCCCCGGTACTCGGGTGATGAGGTCCTGATTGTTCACGATTCGTAGGACCTTCACATTTTTCGCACCAACTCTATCTGCAAATGCCTCATTGCCCACGCGAGGTCCACCGAAGGAGAAGACAGCTACAGGTGGCACATCCGGGGCACATGTGCTCAGCTCGTCGGCCACCAACAGGGCCAAGGCTGCACCGAGACTGTGTCCGGTGACCGTAATGCTCAAGGTCTCGCCCTTGTACTGTTCCATCAACCCCTTCACCTCCTCCACCACAGACTCGGCCAGGCTAGACACATAGGCTCCACGTGTTTTGTACAAGCTCAGGAACCCGGTTTGCACCTTTGGTTGCAATTGGCCTGCCTGGACATTTCCGTCATTATCGCCATTATCGGCTATCGGAACTTGTTGGGCCCGTAAATTCTCGGCCCACTCGAGGCACGTCGCGGTGCCTCGCAGGGCGATAACAATGTCCCTCCGTCCCATTCTCTGTATCTCCCTCCGATCATCACACACCGCCACGTACCCGATCCAGCTGGATCGCTGGGTCATCCATTCCAGGTCGGGCGCCACGTCATCCACCCACTTTGGCAGCCCGATGGAGGACGTGGCGTACAGACTCTTAGTGACCCTGTACGACCGGTCGGGGAGAGCCATGTGGCGCTCTGGCGGGGCCATTTCCGGCATGGCGGGGTCTGAATGAAACCCCTGGTAGGCGGCCTGGACGAGCTCCCCGTACTTGACGACCTCCCGACGAAGGTTCTCGTCGAGCGGGTCGAGCATGCCGGCCCAGTCGTTGCTCCCGTGGTACTCCCGCCACCGGCTTCCGAGGTGGTTCCTGGGGGAGTGTTCCTGGGTCATCGAGAGGAGCCGCTGGAGGCGAACGAGGTGGCGGGGCGACATCTCCTCGGCCGCCGCCGCCGCAGCCCCCTCACCTGGCCAAATCCGGGCCAAATTGAGCCCTTCGAGCAGTCCTATTCCGACTCTCTTTTCCAAGAACGAAGCCCGATCGCTGCTCTTGTCAGAACCTTTGATCGGCGTCTGTGGCGGCTGGGCAATCGGAGCAGGTGACGGTTTCTGGAGGAGCTTCTCGAGGTTGGCGAGGTGGAGCCGAGTTGAGTCGGTGGATGTGGTGATTGTACTGGCCGTACAGCTTATGGTTCGGGAAGTGATGCTGTTTGTTCTGATAAGAGAGTTCAATGGCGACATGGTCCGGCATTTGAAGCTCCCGCTCCTGCTCATCATGTTAAGGGTTTGAGAAGGTATCATTGAAATTGCCATGGCTGGGCTGTCTCTAGAGAGAGAGAGAAGAGAGAGAGAGAGAGAGAAACAGAGGGTGAAGTGAGAGAGAGAGAGCGAGGGAGAGGGAAGCCGCGCGCCCGGTCGGAGATGGAACCAAACTGGTATTGAGAGCGTCAGTTCCCCATATTTATAGACATAGCAGACACGGATACTTTTTTTTGGGGAAAAGATATTATATTCTTTTTATTTTGTTATTATTCTACTTCCCTCGTTATTTCTTTTGGGTCAAATCAGCAAAATATTATTGTATTTTTTAGGAATTCAGATATTGATTTTGATGGCATTTTAAGATGTTACTTTACCAACCGGAGTTAGTTTAACCAGTTCAACATTTATTTTATAATGTCTCGCATTTGACTTCTGTAAATGAAGAAAATTCATATTGGGATAATTTCTATCTCTTTAGCGGGCCGACTCAGCTCGAACTGGATTAACCGGAATCGGTTGAGTTTTCGAATACTAAAGTAAAAATAAAAAATAAAAAATACCTCTTTAGAATCTCATATATCCTCTACACCTCTTAACTCGTTAGGATTTGGCTAGATAACGACCCCATTCCAAATTCGAATCATCTTGAGATCACTTGTGAGGCTGACGAATCAATTTACCCATCACGAGGAGTTCAATGGACAAATGAGACTCTGACGAATATCCCCGTAAAAAAAAGAAAAAAAGAAAAATCATCGAGTATGTTCTTATTTTGCAAAAAAAAGAAAAGAAAAGAAGAATATGGTTAAATATTCTTCTATCAGAAATATCGGGCTGTTTCGAATCTTACTATAATGTACTAGATATTATCGGTTAAGTATGAAAACTCAAATTAAATATGAATCATAGGACTAGGTCTTATTACTATAAACTTACGACATATTGTATTATGTCATTTTTCTCTTTTTGCTCAGGAATAAGTTGAAACGTATATATACTTGTATATTCTTTTATTTTGAATGGAATTTTTGTGGATGTCTGAAAGGATGACATTTCATCCCGAAAAGTCTAAAAGAACAAAGCAAGAATTTTTTGACGCTCTGGTTGGCTGACAATATGCATTTTTTCGCTGGAACTTGCTTTTTTTTTCTTTTTTTTCCCATTCCTTTTCCTTTTATCTTTTCTTCTTTATATACGTTTTAATAATCACGTAATTATACTTGTTGAAGAAATTAAACAAATTCTAATGCTGAACTAGGTCGTGGCCAATCTTGTCCAGCATAAAATGAATATTGACTTCAGAATTGCTTCGCCAATATCTACGTACTTCAAGATTTTGGACCCAACGGATCAGTTGACCACATATTCATGTATATATATATATATATATATATGTATGTGTGTGTGGGTTTACAATCTGAATTTAATTAAACCAGAAAATGAAAGAAAATTGAAATGGGCATATAGCATAATTCAGTACGAGCTAAATAGGATGTACAATATCAATTGTACGGAATGTTGTTAGATGACTAACACCAGATTCTTATCATCCTCTTCGGTCTTTGGCGAAGGAATCCATCTTCTACCACAGATCAAGACAGCAGGAAAAACATCTGTGCTGTAAATTGGTAGAGCCTTGTCATAGTCGATTGGTCGGCTTATTCTCCTCGTCTCTCCGGATCTCACCGCCACGATTAGGGAGACATCTATTTCACCGACTGAGTTATGTATATATATGCATAATACTCGACGGGTATTGTCCGTCCTGAAAATGAGGTGATAGGCACAGTCAATATGATTATGGTCAATTTCACAAGGGTAAGTGCGTGGGTCTCGAGTGGGTGGGAGTTGATAAATAATAATGTTGACAAAACTTGCAAGGTTCAGCAACAGGAAATCCTTAGTCCAACTTCATCAAATTCCAACATTTTAGCTATATGCCTTTTACAATGGAACACAACACACACCACAATATGCATGAAGGCGACTGTCGGTGCTTATGTACCTCATTTCTTATTTATGGCGTCATCATCCTTTTTTTTTACTTTAACATATAATATATTTTTTGATTATAAGAGACTAGAAGTAGACGAGTTTAATACAAAAAAAAAAAGAAAAATTTATTATAAGAATACGAGTAGTCCTACTTACAAGAATCAAACTTAAAAATATCTTAATTACTATGTGAGAGCGTGCTACTATCTGTTACACAAAACTCTCTTTGCGTCTTTCGTATATAATTTGATATCATCACAAATGCTAAAATAAATTCGGTTTATTTTATGAAATGAAATATCTGCTTTGTTTAGATAGTAGTTTTTCCTGTTAAAATAATATATCTTTAGAAAATGATGTAAATACTAATTTAATCTATCTTGGAATGGCAATTCATGTATTTATGTCAATTCACATATTTCTAATTGACTGGCGTGTCAGGGAACATTTATGAAAGTGCGATGTCTTGGTAAAAGGCTGAATTTGGAATTGGTAATTTGGTTTGATCATTATGTTTTTGTTTCAACCAAGGAAACAAAACAACATCGGATTATCAAATGTCAAAAAAGTCAGTTTTCTATTCACCGTAAAAAGAAAAAAAGAAGAAAGAGAAACAGTTTTCTTGTTGGACTTTTTTTTGGTCAATTCCCACTATCACCTTGAGAGACATTTACTAAATCTCCCAATGTTCTGCTGGCACTGATCGACAGTCATAAAGAGCTTCCTAATACACGCAATTAAGAACTCTCATTACTGAAGTAAACTTCCGTGATTAGCTAACAACTTATGATCACCTAATTTAACTGACTAACTCCATCTCCGTTTTTGAATTTATGTGCCTACTTCCTTGCACGCCGACACAACATGCGCTCGCATATTCTCTTACGTATGTTATTTCAATATGTGTGCAGTTATATCTTTCTAGTAAAGGAGAACTTGAAAATCGATCAACCCAAGGAAAATAAACGTTTGATCCGAAATGAAATTTCAAACTGTGAATAACAAAATTTACACATATTTGTTTCTCTGTTGACGTGTATTAATCGCGAAATCGTCGAGAGTTAATTTTTTCGATTTATTTTGTCGTCAGTTAAATAAATGTGTCTCCATCTTCTGATCTCTCTTTTTTTATTTTTCTATTTTAACGAACAGTCTCCATCTTCTGATCGTTTATACATTATCCCATTTTTCTTTCTTTTTTTCCGTCACGTACTCTTGTTCTTGCCGAGTACGCAAAAAGAAAAGTCAACACTCGTTCGAAGCATGTATGTCTCCTCGTCCTCGAAGAGCAAGGAGCCAAGGCCCCATGCATATTTACTATATATGTTTTTTACAATTTTTTTCCCAAATATAAGGGAAAAAGATTTTTCTTCTTTTCTTTTTTAACTAAAGAAAACTCACGGTAAGTGAATATAAAAGGGTCAGGACGTCACATTTATTTGTTTACAAAAACAAATTTTACTTAATTAATTTAAATTTATTTTTCCTTCGATTTAACAATACAATCATTACTTTTTTTATTTTTTTTCAAATTATCTCTCATATATTTTTCTTATATATTATTATAATTAATTTTTAATATTAAATTTTTTCAACTATTCATTCCTAAATTTTAATATTTTTTCCTCTATTCAATAATATAATCGTTACTTTTTTTATTTTTTTCAAATTTACTCATATACTTTTCCTAACTACCTATGTTTTCATATTCTCAAATCAAATCAAATTAAATTAAATCAAATTTAATTTCGTTACCAGACACTGTGTAGACATATATAACCACACTATGTTCAGAATTATTTAAAAAATAAATTTTGAAAAAAAGACAAAACCCTCATCGTGGTTTGGGATTGGGACAAATCGCATCTTGTTCTTTTATTTGGGACAATTAGCTTCCTGTGGTTTGCTCCGTCAGACATAGAGGGTTACGGCGTTAATTTTTTTTTTCATTTTCAATCCTCAATCTTTAACATTTTAATCATTTTGATTATAAATAGTTTTCTTTTATCATTCATATCCTAAAATTTTCATTTTATTTCATTTTAGTCCAACAAAGGAAATCAAAAGGGAATCGGGATCGGGGTCGCCGATTGGAAGCTCCGACCCCAAATCAACCGGGGACCTCCGACTCAGAGTTCTTCGTTGATTCGCTAACATCTATATATGTAATATATAGACGTTGATAGCCATTAATCGCAGATTACAAAATTAATAAGAATTTCCTTGAGTATATATAAAATGATTAGACTCGCTATCCTATCAGCTCGATTTATATTTTAATGGACATGGACCGCTTGCAAGCTCAATGAAAATTTAACATAATATGAGAATGGGTTACATGTCCGTGTAAACTTTCGCAGCACCAAGTCTAGTATCTATTTGTTATGGGCAGCCAAAGTGTACTTGGGTAGTCTGTCGACGTAAGAGTGGAAGTCAAACTCATGTGGTATTTACTCGAGCGAGAAAAAGTAAGTCTACCTCGTAATCAATTGTCGTTCACCGTCTAATGTGGAAGAGGAATGTCACCTCCCTTGCATCACGCCTATCTACAATAGATCTAACGCATTTATGGAGTGCCCACCTACCCCATCGTCCTCTCGATGGGTGCAAGTCCAGGCAAGCTATAAATCGGGGAAGAGAGGACGCTTGAGCTAAGCTATATATGTATGTATGTATAGGTTCCTGTCTCAGCTAACAGCGTGTAGACCCGAGAGCTTAAACTTTTCTATTGCATGGCGAGGTGGTTAAACGTGCAAACCGTGTGGGCTGGACATATGGTCAGCCATAACATTACATGGGATCTTCCCTTCACTCGGAGAAGAGTCTTGAAAACTCCGCCGTCCACTCAGTCTGTCTCTACACTGATTAATTAATTAAAATAGAATACTTTTACCAAAAAAGATGAAGAATATTGGAATTGTGGGGTTCGGATTTTCTTGATCACAAACGAGCCCATTGCTCTGTCGGAAAACGACAGTTTTGAACAGCAGAGAGGGAGTGAAGGAATCTTTTCACTACTCCACACTACGCTGAGGAGAGGGAATATAATGTGTGTGGACGTGGGACACGTGATTATTATGAGGAATTAGTTATTAATTACGATAAAGATGGTGCAGTACAATAGCGCATACACGTTCTCGCCCGTTGATCAAGAAATTATATATTCGATTTTTATGATTGGATTATTCATATGTATTATTTTATTAGTTATTAAAATTGAAATATATAAATTATTATAAGCTTCATCAAAATCGAAAAAAATTAATTATTGAAGGGGAAGGACAGAAACCACAGAGTCTCCTGTCTGTTTTGCGTTTACGGGGAAAGATGGGAAACGTGCTCGGCGTTTTCCGCTTGGACAGATCGATCACTCGTTATTTTCCAGGTTTCTGTTTGTTCCTTGCCTGTCCACATCGGCCGGAGAAAATATTAAATGAGTAATACATAGTTAAATGATTGTATAAAATTTTTACCATCGAATAACACGTGTCTCTCTATTTTTCTTACTTTACATGTGCCATTTGAAAGTGAAATTTTACACTATTAGCTATGTATTTTTAGACCAATATTCTTCTCCCTTGCGCGTGCTTAATTCTTCTTGTCTTTGTGGAAAGCTCCGGAACACCTTTTCCCTGACGTGTCTTCTCCTGGAAAACATGAGATATATCATATCTATTACATATATATATATATATGTACTCTCTTCCGCTGTAAAGTAATATGGAATATCGAAGTGCATCTACAAGATTGGTGAAGAATAGACTATTTGCCAGATTCGATAGTATTGTCGATTATCATATTCTCGTATTGGAACAGAGTTCAGTTGTTGTATCTGCTGTTGCCATATCGATCTAACTAGGTAGAAGTTCCCGGGTGAAAAACGAGCCCCAGCTACGCCGCACGTGATGATATTAACCCTAGATAGCCTTGTGCTGCCACCATACGCCATCTTCTCCTCATCAATTCGACCTGGCCGGCAGGCAGTGGACCAATGGCCGCTCCACGAGATACGTGTCATCACATCGAAAATGATTTCTTAGAATATTCAACCAGGAGCTATCTATTTTCAAATTTGAAGCGAAATTCGTTCGACCTTAGAGTTTCCAGCGTACCGTAGCTGACTTTTGATTCGGGAGTGTAATAATAATCACTTAATTAGATTAGTGATGATTGCTAAACACCGAGTTCCCCGCGGTTTTTCAGTTTTTCTATCTTATTCCTCGTGTTTCATGCTAGAGACAAAATGAATGAATCATTTAAAATTCATTGACATGAATCATCAGCAAATAAATTAATGATTCTTGCGTTGGAGTGAGAAATTATATAAACCATCCATGATTAATTAATTGGGAACGTGGGACATGAATCCTCGCTTCGTTAAGAGTTCCACATGGAAATATCATTAATTTACACTTTTCTATCAAATCGAAAAAATTATATTATTAATTGTTTATTAATGAATTAATTAATTAACACTCGTTTATCTCTCTCTGGATAAACGACATCTAATTTTAGGGGAAAAAAAAGAAGAAGAAAGGAAAACGAGTAATCAGTGGAGAGGGGACGTGTTAGTGCGATTTTGAAGTCAGCAGTATTCTGTATTCATTCTCTTACTCATAATAAAACAGATTTTAAATTTAATTATCGTTGATGAAACTTTTTATATCTCTTTTATCTTCAATTCGCATACACTATGAGCTCACAAGCTTTTCTTAGCATAATATAAAAATTCAGTAAACATTTGGGAAATTGTAAAATAATTACTAATCGTAATTATTTTTGCTTAAATGCGAAAGGTTCTTTTCTTCCATCCAATAGGAGAAGACCACCGACCAATTAGGTAGCTGCTCGATATGATTAACGAAGAGCACTTTTCGTAATAGATAATTTTGGTGGGCCATCTCATCACTCAGAATTCTTTTAGTGGCCATAGAATTTGTGAGACATCGAAGATTTTTTAGTTAAAGTGAATTATTACGATTCCTGGTACTGTACACACATACATGAAAATGAAATATAATTGAAAGTTCTATATAAATATATAGTTGAATCATTCGGCGTACATTATAATTATGTAACTTCTGCGAGTTTATAGTCGTCTATAATAATTCTCTTTTTTTTTTTTTTGAACTCTAGTATTCGGAAGCTTAATTGAACTCCGACTAATCCATTCGAGTTGGGTCGGCCCACTAAGGGATGAAACTCTCCCGGTGTGAATTTTCTGCATTCACAATAATTTAAAGAGATTGCTTAAGCGGAAAAGGCGTCGAACCGCTTAAACCAACCCATGTTAGTTCTATAATAATTCTTTACTAGAATAATTGCTGACGGATTTATGACAATATCATATATAAGTGAGAACTGATAATTGATAGGGGAGTAGCATTATATATCAAGGAATGGACGGTTAAGTTGCATCAATCAGTGTCGGAAATGAATTCTCGATAGTGAAATTTCATTAAACATCACAAAAGTATAATCAATTGGCCGGTTAGGTAATTATCGAAAAAAAAAAATTGGCCGGTTGGTTTTTCTTGTACCATAAATATGTATATATAGTTTCATAGAGTCATTCTTGAGCTATGGGCAGGGCAATGTGCGACTCGCTAGAATTTTATAACATAGTTATTTCATAAATTACAGATTTGTCTTTTGAAATGTGACTCGCATTAAATTTTAACTTAAGAATGGAAAAATGGGAGACGTTACATTTTTTTTTTCTTATGGTATTTTTCATCTTTCCCTTTCATGATCACGTATTACATGACATATATATGTGTTTGTTGAAGGGATTTTAAACTCTCGACATTGTCTTTAATTCTTCCACAAGCAACATGAATTTTGGTTTCACACGAATTTATCAACCCTCCCAAGTCAACTTTCCACTTTCCATTGCCAATTGCATGCATGCCAGTAGTCTTCGTTGGTTTTCAATTTTCACTTTGCTGCTCCGTTGACAAGAAACTCAATGGAGGACAAAAAATTAAATATTCTACTCCCCACCGAAAAAAATAAAAAAACTCAAAGTAGCAGAATTTTTGTTCGATAACTAACAGTTAATTTATTTTATTCATTTAGTAATAATTCAAAATCATACGCACTTCCACTTTCTTTCTTTGCTTAATGTTTTTGTTTTTTCCTTTTCCAACAAGGAATTATTTTTCATTATGGTATGTTTGACAAAAGAAAGAACAATATATATCTAATCTTGACATAGTATCTTAGTTTTTCGGAGACGAATAGAATTTGTTTTAATGATCCAAACAACTAATTTGACATGTCAATTGTTAGTTCAAAATCCAACTGCCCCTGGGACCTTCTTCGAAGTTGTACAATAGCTACCCATGGATTATGGTTATACATACAAACACATACAAACAAATATATATCGATCTTTATTTACGAGAAGAATAAAGGGTTGAATGTGGCTGTGGCTCTTTTTCACTTTTATATATTTCTCTTGTTGCTTTTAGGATAAAGTTGCGTCCAATAGTTTTTCCGGTAGGCACGCAACTATGGGGATCCAAAAATGCTGTTTGGCAAATCTAAGCCGTGAGTTAGAAGCCACAGCCTTCCCATACGAAAACCCCCGGCTTCTTGGCTTCTCCTTCTGAGTTTTGGCAGCGAAATCACCACAGCAGCTCGAGAAATCGGAAGACATTGCTTCCTCCCTATTGCTTGCATTGTAGGGGGCGGTGATATGGGATCAGGCTTAAAATCGAAATAAACGGGGCTATCTAAAAGGAACTGGGACTCAAGGCCATATTCTTTGGGACATGGCCCGCGGGAATTTTCAATAAATAGGGATTTTCCACATTTCGGAAATCAACTTAACAGCTTTCCACACAAGGCAATAACCCACAATACACTTGGCGGAGCAAACATCCGATCAGAATGCTTGAAAGGAAAAATTAATCTCACAGTAATTTCACAACTTCTAACTTACAGAGATATCTGATTAATTCTTACTCATTCACAATGAATGCGTAATACTCATTAAATATTTTCTCATAATACATCCATTCATTTCTCTCATTCATTAACGCTCTTTGCCCCCCTCTTCTCCCAACAGAACCACCGTATCTCTGCACTACCACCATATATTGCCACCATAGCCACCGCGCAGACCACCAACTTTCTAGTCGACATTGACATAAAGATGGGGTCAGAGACGACGTGATATCTTCATGGATATGCATTTGAAAAGATAAAGTAATGACTGAGAAACAATTCTCATTAAAAAAAACACACACACACACAGGTAATCTATATAATTAGTGTATATACGCCTTATGGTCAATATATATTTATATCTTAGTGGATAGATATTATATATATATAGAGAGAGAGAAATAAATTACAATCAACACTTTAAATCATTGTTATCAGAACCGGACCGGACCGGCCGGTTCGACCGGTCGGACCGGGAACCGGCACCAAGTCCGGTCCGGTTCGCCTAAAAACCGAAATGGCAGCTTTGAACCGCCGGACCCATTGAACCGGCCGGTTTTAAGCAAAATTTCATTAAACCGGCCGGTTCTATGGGTTTTTATGGGTTTCCTATTTAATGTAAAAATCGGTTGGTTGTGTAAGGATTTGAACTCATGACCTCTTACTTTTCATATTAGCATACTACCAACCAAGCCACCACCACTTTTTTGTTCTTTTAACTCTACTTTTAAGTACTTATTAAAATAAAATATTTATTTTGAAGTAAGAAATATTAAATATAGATACTTTCTTATACTATTGTTATATTTCTTTAAAATCATCATACTTTTATCTTAATTATCATAATTTTTTTAATAATATGAATATTTATTTTATTTTAAATAAACGAGCGGTCCGACCCATCGAACCCCCGGTTGGACCCATAAACCCATGACCCCGTACCCCTTCCGGTTCATCATCCGGTCCGGTTCTGATAACACTGCTTTAAATTGTTAAATATGATATTAAAGAAATTAGTTTCCACCTCCCAACACGAATAAATAGGCTATAAAAAGATAAGTCTACTAATTGTTTGCATTAAATGGACTCATAATAGTATTTTTATCATCAATGCCAATTCAATGTAAATTTTATCGCCAATGTTGTGTAATAAATGGGGTATAACAGCAAATATTATTGTAATTCATAGATTAATATGTTAATTAATAATACATATTATTGTAAATAATAGTAGCAAATATGAAATTGAAGAATACATTAGTTCGAATTATTATTGTTATTTCAATAGTGAATAATTATTCATAATACCAGGAACATAAAATAAATTTATAATTATATGAATTTAAACTCTATTGAATAATGTTTTAAAGCTATTGCAAATCTTATGAAAGCTCAATTAAGTAAATCTCTCATGAAAAGAATTGATTCATTTTAGCTAAAATTATACAAATTCACGGAATTTAATATATCAGATATGAGTAAGAATCGCATAATAAATAGTGAAATTTGTTTTTAAATAAAAAATTATCCACAAAACATTTTCTTTTATAACTCCTTAGAAATCTCAACTAAAAGAATATTGTAAAGTACAACAAAGAGATCAACATCTCAAGAGGTTACCTACGGTAACAAAAGATAACAGGAAAGCAAGTGCAACGAAAAAAATTATAGTTACTAATTTTTTATTGGATTAAGAAAATGATAATTTTGAAAACGTTACACTATTATTTTCCTTATGCTTCTCCAATATATCTGTAATATATGAATTGATCAAAATTCCTAAAGATATTTAGTAGATATTATATACGATAGAAAAAAGAAATATATTTTCATGAAATTTTTGAAATTTAACTAAAACAATTAAGTTTGAACTACGTAAATAAATATATAATTGTCGTAAAACTCACGTGCAACGCATGGGCAAGAAATATCTAATTACTAATAATTACTCAAACAAATAAAGTAAATATGATTAGTTATACTGATACTAATTAACATCAACAACAACTAATTTCAAATCAATTAAATGTGTATTTCATTACCAATGAGGGTTGATTAAAGTGATTTAGCACTTATTTTTCATAAGCAAAGTTTTTGGTTTGAGTCTTGTGAACTGAAAAAATACTTAATTGGGATCAAAAGATTTTGTAACGCAGTGGCGCACATCTTTGCCTAGTAATTAAGAGATTCCATATCCGATACTATGTGGGACCACATGTATCATTTTATTAGTTATTTAGAATTTCTATTTCATTGTACTAGACTCATGAGACTTTACTGTAATCGAAAAAAATGAAATACTTAACTGGGGAGATTTACCTCTTACTAGGCCAACCAATCAAATTGGATTTAGAGCTTGTTAGGTTTCTGGATATTAGGATGCACCGAGTGTATCTCATTTTTCACATAATGCTGCCACCCCATTTTTTTGCAACTCCTACATAAAAATCTTAGAATAGTCACGACATGAAGGCCCCGTTTGGATTCAAAGACAATTGATTTTAACTTTAACTTTAACTCAACACGCTACACAACAAAAATACACATTTTCCAATTCAAAAATTTTAACTTTAACTTTAACTCAACACACTACACAACAAAAACACACGTTTCCCAAGTCAAATTTATAATCACATCTCATTTGTCTTTTTCCACAATCAAAATCAAAATCAAAATTAAAATAATTTTAACTCTGAATCCAAACGACCCCGAAGGTTTGCCGCCCCAAACATCCCCTTACATTAATTCGTCATACCTAGGGACAAGCGTTTTTTTTCAATGAATGAACGCAAAATTTCGATATTGAGGATGCACCCACGGTTAGGGCAAAACAACATCTAAGTGAAAATTAATACTAGTCACTAGGTTAAGAAATCGTAGTTTCACCGAAGAAGTAGCTTTTACAATAAATAAGTTTTTGAGCTAAGAAGAGGAACTATTTTCTATTGAAAAAAAAACTTCCTTTTACAATATAAAGGAGCACTACTTAGTGATCTAGTTTGGCGATTGGTCAAAATCATCAAAAATTTTACTTTTTTTATTTGTTAATGTATTCAACTCTATGGATCCATATAAAATTGTCTGGCTTGGTCATGATTAACATGCTGTTAGTCTACTCGCAGTGGTCGACGAAGAAGATTTTAGCTAATTTAGTTGAAATTCTAATTTTCAACAAAAAAGTGAAAGAAATGGGGAAGAGAAATGATCAATTCAAAGGTAAAATAATTATGTGTCGTATCCAAAATAGTTTTCTCCACTAACAATTGGGTGTGGGAATAAATCTCCTTTGATGTTGATCTAATGTCATAATAACAACTTTATAGTATAAGTCCAAGTTTAGGCTTCAAATTCCAGAAATGTCAAGAGATAAAAGTGATGACTTTATATATCTTTCCATCATTGTAAATATATAAATATTAATTAATTTCTCGAGAATTAGACAGCATCTCATCTATCTAATCTATACTAATGTATATTAAGCCAGAAACTCTCCTTCGATCTTAATTTTGGACACCGAATTAATTAGCAGGGCTAGTGGGAAAGATGATCGCTACTTCTACAATTTAGGCCATTTTATTCTCTACTCCTCCCTTTCCGTCAACCTCCTCGAGCTGCCGCCCCCACCCACTTAATGAAAGGGAAAAAAAGAAAAAACCGACGGCAACCACTCCTTTGCAAAGATTTGGTTTCTCAAATTTATTTATAAATTTCCCTATTAGCATTCGTTCACATCTTAATCTTAAATTAATAGTATTGGTTAATTATATCATAATATATTCAGATATGAATTATTTACATGCTATTTATTATATTATATCAAAGTTTATTTGTAGATTTTATGTATTGTATCTTTTTAAGAGCCGTAAAAATGACAAATTAGTTTCTTAAAACAACCCCTACAAAGAGAAAAAAAAAAGAAGTAACAACTTAGTCGAGTCCAAGTATATAATATGGACAAAATTAATATATGTTGTTTAATGATAAATTAATATTTAAAAGGATTACTCAATAATTTACACAACGTCGCAGTTTGAGCATTAAATTTTTCAAATTTGAATTACTTTTAATTCCACTTGTAGTGAGTGTCACGTTCTAGTTACAATTAATTCGTTTTATGTTAACACAAGATCTTGGCATATATCATCTGCAATCCAGCCCCTTATCTTCTGATCTGATCCAATAATAACAACTCAACGATCAAGTCTTCAATCAATTTACATTTCAATCTAATTTAATCAATTTCGGCGAATTTATCTGAAAATGTTAACTAAACAATTCGTTTAGGACGCCAGTCGAGATATATATATATATATATATGAGTCGTGTCTCTATCCCATCACTGTTATTATACGTCATTTGATTGTTTGGTTATGCATTCTTCAATGCGACTTCCGATCAATATATATATGTCACAGTTTGTTATCTGTTAATGTAAATCAAATGATATTAACAGATTATATGGTTGCGAGGGCACTCTTTAACTTGACATATACCATACATTCCTTAAGTGATAAATTTGATAGCGGCATCTGAACCTCAAGAATCATTTTTACGAAAATTCAAGAATATCCGCCCAATAATTGTAGGAATTAATTGGGGAGATTGCCTTCATCGATCCAAGCTAGCATCGTTTAGTTAGCCCTAAAAGCTAAAACTATTCTTAAGGAATCCTGAAAGCCACCTGCCGGCTGCTCATTCCATCGATAGACCTTGAAACTCGCCTACAATATGACTCTCTTAAAACCTAATTTCTCCAATTAACAAAAGAAGTCAATGGTGTTGTCCAATTGAAATAACTATGCGTAGTGTGATGGATTCCTCAAATATGGATATGCTTTGTTTGAATAAATAAAAAGGAAAAAATAATTGATTACAACACTAATGGAGGAATTTTAAATGAAATAATTCATTCATGTGTAAAGGAGGTGTAATGCAAGTGATAAATGCCTTTAATTAAGAATCAAAAGGTTACAAGTTCGATTCTCACCAATGGGTTTATTCACGGTCTTCATTCAAATTTCTATTTTCTTATACCATATGTATGTACCTCATTTGTAATTGAAAAAAATAGTTATTTCTCACGATGAAGTAGCGATAACAAAACCAACCAAATTATTTCATTGATTCATGGCCTACTTCTCATGTGCTAATATAGGGCTCGTTCATCCATTTACTGCAATTTTGTCGATACTTTCTTGTGCCATACGATGAAATAGGATCAACGAAAATATTTTTTCATGTACATGGTATTCGGAAAGTCCAGTGGATCCGACTAATTCAACTCGAGCCAGTTCGTCTCACTAATGGATAAACTCTCCCAATCAATGACTTTTTTAATTCACAAAGATTCGAACCCGATATTTTATTTGAGGATAATAAACACCGAATGATTTAGACTAATTTTTGTTGGTCAATGAAGATACCTCTAGGAAAAAAAATCATAATAGTGTAAACTCTTGGGCGGTGCCTTGTTCGAGGAAGCTAAAGTTATTTTGCAGAAAATAATTCCTAGTTTCGTACCTCACGGTGTCATGTCTGCCTTTTCCTAAAATTCCTAGTCAATTATTTCTCTCTTCCTCTTTTGGTCTCCTCTAATTCGGCGGTTGGTCCTCTAATAATAAAAGAGAAAAGATCGTATACTACCAAATTGAACCTGTGCGCACCCGAATTTCATCTCGTCGGGGCACGCGTGAGCGCGCCTATGCAACGCGGCTTGGAAGTGTCCACCTTCCTGGGGATGCGCGACGGACGCACGTGAGAAGGAGTCGCCACTTGCCATTTTACGACCCGAAAGGTCGAGGGCCGGCAAGTTACCCGGGTCTAGGGGTACGGGGTACACCTAATTGCTAAGGCATATGGTCTGCGAAACTCGAGGTTCCGAATTCGGGGGTTCTATTACATGCGAGCCTATATCTCGCATGCCCTATCGGTACTCTAGCTTGTCTAAGCTTGCCATTTTAATTTAATTACCGCTTAATTAAGTTCCGCTCATCTTACTCGTTTTGACACCGTAAATTCGAAGGAACACTCCGACCGTCCATTCTCCGACCGGGATTCTTACAGGAATAAATGTACAACATAAATCCTTACATTGTCCTCTCAAATAAATAAAATACAAATTACAACAACTGAATCCCGGTCGAATCGCGTTCGGTTATTATTCCACTCGTGCTCACCGTGTGGTTTGAAAGACTGGAATTGAAATTAAGATGCGCGCTCAGTGTTAGGGGGTTAGACCCCGTGATCTACGGTTGGGGCGTTGGACCCCCTATGGATCGTATCCTAAGGGATCAGGCTCGATCCGCATAACAAAACAAGTGCAATAATGTAACAAAACGGGCATAAATAAACAAACAATTGGGTTTTATTATTGCCGAATTTACGTGAATTAACCAATTATTAACCGGGGTATCTTGGCATGCAAATCCTACCCTAAATAGACAAAATGGGTACAAGGTGTGAAATCGATCAAGGATCGCCTCGGGAAGGTATTTCGCACTTGGCATTATTTTCGAGGACTTGACGTACGTGACGTCTGTTGTCAAATCTTATATTTGTGGATTGCTTTTAGAATTGTTCTATGTTGTGACACTATGGTTGTTACAAGTTATTACCGAATATGGATTCCGCTCGTAAGTCCTAGAACCTAACGCCTATCCCGCTATTGCCCGTTTTTGTCTTAACCGGGTATATAATTAGTCCGGTGTTTGTATTTTGATCCAGTCCACCCGAACTAACTACCCGAGACTATGCTAGAGTAATAAAAAACTCATCGGTCGGATAGAGCGGGCTGTGCAGATGAAGCTGCGCCTAGACAGGTAGCCCATCCCTACCCTAATACCGTAGTGTTTCTATTATTCTAACCCTAGAGGTGTCGCTCAGTTGCAAATAGACGATTTTGCCCTTGAGGTGAAAATATTTTCAGAAAAGAGAGATCATGCGGCGCAGGCCGCCTCGGCTTGTGACCGGCGCTAACCGATCCCCTGAACCCTCCAAGGTTGTCAAGAACCCCAGAAAACCAAAAGATCGGTTAATCTATCCGGAAGTGATCTAAGAAGAACTTCCACATCCCGACCTGAGTTTCCTGAAATCAGGTGAGGCCTCGAGTCAAGACGCGCAAGTCCTTCTTGGACATCCATGTCACATCGAACTACGTGTCTCGAGTTTTATAAAATTTGCAAGTTTTGAGAAGAGCACCAACGCATGTTTGCAACCTATCGACGCGTGTTACCGGTTTATTACCAATTCGTACAAAATTATTAGGGGCAAGTGGATTAATTAATCGTGTGAACGTTCAATTACCCCGTTAGTGGAATTATTGATTAAATTAATTAATGTTTTGCCAAATACTCTAAATATTCGAGTTTCGGACCGTCGAGCCGATCATTGATGGACCGTCCGATGTGAATCCTAATTCCCGATCGCCTTAGGATTTAAAAATTAATTTTAGGTCGAGTTTGCATGATTAACCCAATTCATGTGAGGTTTCGATTTAAACGATAAAGCATTTTAAGCACCGATCAAGAGCATATCACCACATCAAGCACGGCGAACGTACAAATTTACATAACCGGTGCCGCCATGATCATGATAAACACATACAAACATACACGCAAACACGATATCAACGAAATCGATAAAACGGCACCGATTCATGGAAAGCGAAAAATCATGCAAAGCACACACGTTGTCATGCCGTATACATATAATTACAAGAATGAAATATTTAAACATGGCACATACGCTGTCGGTCGGTGATCCAAGTAGGAAAGGGCTGGATGTCTTTGGAAAATGTTCAGGACTGATTTGAAAATTCCGAAAAGTTAAAGGACTGGTCTGCAAATTCCGAAAAGCTCAGGGACTGATGTGAAAATTCGAAACGTTCATGGACTAATGTGAAAATTCCGAAAACTTCAGGGACTGATTTGAAAATTGCAAAAAGTTTAGGGACTGATATAAAAATTCCGAAAGGTTCAGGACTGATCTGGAGATTCCGAAAAGTTCAGGGACTGATTTAAAATTTTCGAAAAGTTCAGGGACTGATTTGAAGATATTAAAAATGACCGGGACTTGACTGGAAACCATTTTAAAATTCAGGGCAGATCTGAAAAAAATAAAATACGTCCTCTGGACTGAAATGAGACAAAATGAAAAGTTCGTAAAACCGAGTTCGGGACAAATCCGATCACCCACACGACCCAATAACACTCATTCCACATCATATTCATCCAAGCAAACATAAAAATTCAAAAATGGAGCCCTAAACATGCCACTAAGTCGAGGATTTACCTAGTTCGGAAAGTTTGGGGATGATTCTGTAAATAAAAAAAATAAAAAAATAACAAAAATAAAAACGCCGGACGAATTGGGCTTCTGGGGGAAACCGGATTGGGCCACTGGACTGTTGGGCCAGACAGGCTACTGCTGGGCCAAACGGGCTGCTGCTGGGCCGAGCTGGGCTGTGATTCGGTGAGGTGGACTGGGCCGAGCCGGGCCGACGGTAGCGGGCAGTTGGACCGGGGCCGAACTGGACTGGGCCACGCTGGATTGGGTCGCGCGGGGCCGCTGCTGGCCACGGGCTGGGCTCCTGGACGTGGACCGACGCGGACTCTGCCCCTGCGACCCGAAAGAAAAATAAAACCGACCCGGTTAAAGTCAAACGGGGAAACCGAGGAGGAGCGAGTGCTGTTCGGGTGTGAGATCGAGCTGCAGGTCTCGAGCGTGAGCTGGGGGGTGGACCGTTGGCGAGCTGAGGTTTGAAAAGGGGAAGCCCCGGTTTTTTTCTTTCCGAGGGAGTTCGTGAACTATCGTTTTTTTTTTGTAATCGTCCGTGAGCCGAGAGTGTCGGGGATGGGGGAGCTGGAAGTTTTCGGCCGTGGGTGAGCTGGACCGTGGCGAGCTGTGGTTTCGGGCGTGAGCTGGGGGTTTTGGAAGTTCGAGCTTCGGGTTTTTTCTTCAAAACCGAGAGAGGCCGAGAGAAAGAGAGGGATCAGACGGGAGCCAAGCTGGGGAGAGAATCGGTGAGCTAAGGATTTTTTTGTTTTTGAGTCCCCCCCGAAAAGTTTCGTGAGCTGTCGGTTTTGTTCCGGAATCGAGAGAGAGAGGGAGAGCGAGCGAGAGAAAGAGAGCCGCGGGTTTTCCGAGGAGGGGCCGAGCCGGTTCGATCGTTTCCGTGCGAGCCGAAGTTAGCGTGTGCAGAGGGAGAATGTAGCTGAGAGGGAGGTGACAAGACGAGTCGGTCTCGGGCAGAGGAGCGGCGCCGCAGGGAGCTGCCATTACCGGAAATGAAATGAAGAAGAAAGAAAGAAAGGAAAAAAAGAAAAAAAAAAAGAAGAACGAAGTCAGAAGAAGAAAAGAAAAAGGACGAAGCTAGGGGAAAGGGGAGGAAGAAGGGGAAGTCACGGTCAGAAGCCAGCAGTCTGACTTCTGACCGGCTTTTTGATTTTTTTTTTTCAAAATCGACGCGCGTACAAATTTAAAATCTCGTCTTCTTGATCGGACGTCGGAAAAATAATTCGAGACCGCCGTCACGCTCCAAAAAATTTGATGATCGATATTATGCAATAAAATTATTTTCAGATCTCGAATTTTATCTCGAATTTTTAAAAAATTGACGTCGATGTACGCGAAATTCGAAAACGTCCCAAATAGTATTATTTTGAAAAATCATAAAATTGGTGCTAGATTAGGAAAATGTGCTATCTCCGAAAAGTCGTGAGTACTCGGGTAATTAATCGGAAATACTTCCCTCACGGGTGGCAAAAACGGCGATTCTGCCCCTTTGAAGCCGATGGACCAAAATTGGGTGCTGACAGAACCAATATGGCTCAATCACTTCTGCCGGCCTTCATGTCCCCGTTGAGCAAATTCTAACTAATAGTGTCATCTATATCTATATATATAAAGTTGTATCCAACCATGTTAATTAAATAGGGATAGAAGAGTAAATATCTTAATAAATTAGTATCTATATATATATATATATAAAGTTATAACTCATATAATAAATAAGATTAGAAAGATAATTATATATTGATATATGGCTAGAAAAGTCAATATTTACGCAATAAATAAGGTTAAAAAGAAAAATATTTATTGATATAAAGGTAGAAAGGTCAATATCTAAATAATATTACTTTACTTGAATTTAAAATAAATAACAAATTTTATCTAAGTATTAGAAAATAACAAAATTAGAAAAGAAAATTTACTTGAGTTAGTTTATCTAAATATTTTTGCCCTCAATCTGAAAATTTTTATTTGTATTTAAAAGTAACAAAATAAAAGGAAACAAACTTTACTTGAATTAACTTATGTCGGTATTTTTGCCCTCAACTTAGAGCATTTATCTGCAAGAAATTGATTTTCAAATTATAGCTTAACTGTATGATCTATAAAGGAACTAAATCTTATAAGTACAAAATTCAATATATTATCAAACTATTGCAATACAAATCTCCTATGATTTTAAATTTATGTTGAAAAATTTATTATAGCAAATCAATTTTATATTATATATAAAAAAGTAATTATTTATGTGCGTAAAATGACGGTATAATTATTTGTACGTTGGGTCCTGCATAGATTGTGGAAACTACTTTATTCAAAATGACACTATAAGTAACTTTGAAATATATAAGAGTTCTTCACCAGGAAAAGAAAATAATTATAATCATACATCTAAAGGTAAAAAGTTCAACAAATATCCATAGAAAAATTACCCATACAACGCACATCACCGGAAAATAAAAGAATTATAATTTTATATCTTAAAGGAATGGAGTCCAACAAATCTCCGTTGAAAAATTATCCGTGCAACTCGTGTAAAAAAAGACTAGTACTATATTGAAATTGAACAGTAGTAATTATTATTGTAATTAAATATATCTCTATATATATATATATATATAAAGTTGTGTTATACCCTATTGAATAGGGATAGAAGAATAATGTCTTAATAAATTAGTATGTTAAATATATAAAGTTGTATTCCATCTTATTAAATAAGGTAGAAGAGTAAATGTCTTGATAAATAAGTATATTATATTAAAATTGAATAATGTAAATTATTATTGTTGAATAATATTAATTATTATTGTAATTAAATATGTATATATATAGTTGTAACCCACCCCATTAAATAGGAGTAGAAGAATAATGTCTTTATAAATTAGTATATTATATTGAAATTGAATAATATTAATTATTATTGTTGAATAATATTAATCATTATTTTAATTAAAGAAAATATATATAAAAGAAATATTAAAGAATAAGTCTAATCACTTATTATTATTTTATAAGCAATTGCTATTTTATTAATAAATAAGTATACATAATTCTAAAGAAATTTAAAATTATTAAACTCTACTTAATTAATTTTTAATAATCAATATTAGCTTTATAAAAGTTATTAAATAAATTACTCATCGAAGTGAATAGTCATTTGATCTAAAATTATTCAAATTTAGAAAACTTAATATATGAAACATGAGTGAGAAAATGACAAATGTGAATAAATGCTAAAATTTTGTAGACTCTATGATCTTTGATTTTTCATTAACTAAAGTTAGGAATTTTGTATTTTTGGATTTTATAATTATTTTCTTATAAGTTCAATAAACAATTATGATCATGTCTATGAAATAATCTGTACGAATAATTTGTTGCATGGTATGAAATTTATTTTATAAAAGTCTATATAGTATAAAAATAATTTTTTTTTATATTAAGAAAAAAAAATTATGGCCCCGCAAATTTATGTACTTTCTAAATTTGAAATTCAGCCGCAAAAATTAATGCCACAGATAGGGTAATCAAGTGACATGACAGGGCGAGAGCAATTGGGCTCTGGACTTGCATGGAGTTGTGTCTAAATTGGGCCTAGAGTCCAATATATAATCATATTCATAAATTGTTGCCCCATGGGGATCAGTTATGCCAAGTCCAAAAAACAAACATCAAAACAAAAGAGAACAGGGAGGACAGTACATTACCAGAGGTTTTCCGGATTCCAAATAAACAAACGAATTCTGTTCGTGGTTCTTTTATCATACGGCATTTCATCCCGATTCTCGTACGTCCCAAATGAGACTTCAACTCATGAGAACTCATAAATCAAAGGTAATGGACGCCCCACTGCGGCATATCGCCCGAGATAGCCCTTAGCAAACTTGACGATATCAACTACATTCTCCATCAGAACATATCTCGGTTTCAAATATTCAAAAATATCCATAAACACTAGGAGCTGTTTGTTCTTCTCATCCGAGTACGCTGAAGCAATACCCGGCAGAGCTATCTCTGACGGAGTTAGTGATATGCCTGAACGGGACACGAGTGTTTGGCTCAATCGAATGGGACTCAAAACTCCTTGCCGTCGTTTACTCTGTAATCGCCCCCTTCGTTATTTTCCATTTTGTTATTCTATATAGAAAGAAGAGGAGCCATGTAATAAACTATTCAAAAGATGCAAACAGTATCCATTTTTTAACCCAAAAATGAAAAAGAAAAAAGAATGAAAACAAATATGAAACCAGCGAGAAAAACAATTTTTACTGATTAAATTGATAAGTTACTTTTTATTCATATTTGTGTAAACTAATGACAATGATTGATCATATTGTTATAGGGAGTCATCTGCTCGGCTATAGCGTTTTACGTGCAGGGGGTGGTAATGAACGAACGGGGACCCGTCTCCGTGATGGCTTTCAGCCCCCTCTGCATGACCATCACAGCCGCTTTGGGAGCTATTGTCCTCGCCGAGAAACTCTGCCTCGGCAGGTATACATGCTCCAATAATACTAATTAAAATGAGCGAGGAAACTAAAAGCCGTGATTATTGCACCGTGAATTTTTCAGCTCAGAATGTAAAGCATATTAATTGTCATTTGTTTTCAGCGCCATGGGAGCAGTCACCATAGTCTTCGGCCTTTACATTGCTGTATGGGGTATGAGCAGAGACTATAAGAATAGTTCGGCAGTGTCGCCGGATGACGAGGGAGTTGCTTCCATGCACGATATCACGGACACCAACATCAAACCCATCGAGGACTGTTGTTGTAAAGACTCGGAGACTGTGGATAAGCTGATGGTCGGTTCGGATAAAGGCGTGCCACCTCAGGGAAATTTGATGGAAGATCATTCCACGCATTGAAGATTATTGAAGTTGCAACATAATGCGGCCTACTAATTTGTAGAATACATGAATTTTCATCTCTCCCTCCCTCCCTCTCTCCCTCTCTCTCTGAATTTTCCCCCCTTAATTATATGATGGCATGATGTGCCACTTTCTTAAGTCACGTATGCTTGCCATCAATTCTTATGATGGAAATCTTAGTAATTTGCTTTCAAGAATGCTTAATTAACCCACCCCCCCCCAAAAAAAAAAACAAATAAGTGGTTATATCTCATTTGGTAGGAGTTTTTCTCCTTCTTTGAGATCTTGAGTTCGAGTGCTATTGAAAGGCCACGAGAAATTATTGTCATGAACGAATTAAGCTCGACCTATATATAGTTTTGCTTGAACTCACTCGGGGAGGTAGGGACTAGCACATGGAATTCCGGGAATTACATCCCTCCATAGAATACTATGCATGCACGAAATAAAATAATCAACTCTCAAATGTTTTAAACCAATTCAGAGATTTCCCGGAAATCTAAAAAATGGGGGTTTGATTTTTTTCCCCCTCAATATCGTTTTTTTTTATACGCATTATGTTATTCGGAAGTTTAAAGAGTTTTAATTAATTCAGTTCGAGCCAGATCGATTCATTAAGGTGTAAAATTCTCCTCATATAAATTTTTTATATTCATAAGACTCAGACCCGATATCTTATTTAAACAAAAAACGAATATTGACTCGCTTGAACTAACTCACTTACCTGCCCTCGACATCATTGAATCAGGCCAATGTGCCAAAATTAGTTTTTTGAATAAAGGGGCCCAGCCAATAAATTGGGGAGGAAAAATGTGTTATTTTGGCAACAGAATAGTATATTAATCACCCCATAAGAAGTCAAAAAGGCTCTTTTTTTTTTTCTCTACAATCAATAAATGTCCATTGATAATAAAAACGGGCACATGAAATCGGGTGGAAGCAACTCCCGTTCAATCACCCAAAAGGATGTATAGACCCCTGGAGAAGGGCCCTCAACATAAAAGTATCCGGAGGATTGATGAGAGAACAAGTTCATTTTTTGCAAGCCCAGCTAAGTAGTTCGGGCGAAAAGTTTTTATTTTTTTAATGGGAGATTCTATGATGTAAATTGCAATAATATTTTACACCTTACATGATCAACTAAGCATTTTTTTATTCATTATTGATAATTATAAATCGAACTATTCAAAAAGTAATTGTATAAAAATAATTACACCAAAAAAAGTAATTTCTCTGTATCTTTTGGAGCTTTGCTTACATTTTTCTTTCTTCTATGGTTGAATTCAATTCACGATGTCCCCAAAAAGAAAAAGAAATTCAAATAATAATGAAATTTCAATTCACGATAAAAGAAAAGAAAAAAGAGCAAATAATAATATAATACGGAAATGGGCCGTTTCGAGCTTACAGGACAAAGCGAGTTGACCTGACGAATCGGAGCCGTCTGACACAGCGGACAGCTCGCCGGAGCTGAGTTCTGCAACCTCGAACGCCGCCCTTCCACGGGCTCACTCCGGTCAGATCTCTCTCGTCACTAACTTCTCTATCTCAATAAGCTCTGCTTTGCTGATCTAGCTCGATTATCTGTTCATGCCCGTTCCTTACGCTATTGTCGTTATTGCTTCACCAAGCTCGGCTTGCCCCGTAATTTCAGCCTGGGAAGGTTTTTGAAAGCTCTAATGGTGGTTCTGAGCTGAATTATTGCTCGTGCCGCACGGAAATTTGTCATTTATTGCTGCAGAGAATTTATTCGTTCTGAACCCAGTCGGGTCTCTCTTGCTGTCTTCCTTGGTCAGGGATTGATCTTCCTTAGCCTTAATGTCTTTGATAATCTTATCAATCATTTGCGCTAGAACATGCTTGAAGGCAGTCTTCATTAATGGTTTCATTCAAAGAGCAGGATTGTTAGGATTGCTCCTACCATCGAAGATAGTTATACAAGTCCAAGACATTAATTTATGTACAATGTGTTCAGAGACTTCCATTGTTCATTCTGGTACTAGGAGACCACAAATTGTTGGTGTCCTTTGCTTGCACTGATATTAATAAGACATCCTTGTTGTACTTCTCAGTTAATTCGATGGGCATTGCTATTTCGTATGTAAAAGACAGGGAATGTTATGATTGTGTCCTTTTCTTTTCATGGAACAGATATCCTGATCGGAGTTTTGTGTTGCAATGTGCCGTCAAAGTTCCTGTGTCCCTTCTTCTGTAGAAGAGGCAATTTCAGCTGAAGAGAGTCTATTGGTATACTGCAAGCCTGTTGAGTTGTACAACATTCTCCAACGTCGTGCCAAAGACAATGTAATTTTGATGTTCTTTTCTTCCTGCAAGCTTCATCTTTTTTTTTCTTGATGAGCATATTATTTTCAAATTAGTGACTGGCATCCGAGCAACAGAGTATATATGTACATCTATATAAATATATATATTTTTATCATGTATATATCAAATCATATTCGACAATATATACATCTGTGAGTCATGGCTGCCCTTCTTATATGTTATGATAAATGAATACAGATATCACACACTTACTGAAGGATAGGGAAGCATATCCCATGGAAGTTTGATTTTTAAGTTTATATCATTCTTCAACTACCATTTAACAGTTGCTATTTTTGTTAAGCAATGTTTTCTTGGCTTATAGTGGGAAAGGGTAGCTTTTGTTGTATAGAGCTCTTCCACATTTTGGGTCATTTGTCAAGATATAAAAACTTTTCTCGGGTTGAAATGCTTTCTCTTTTTTTAGAAATCCAACCATGCCATTGTACAATATTCTATGATTGGGAAATATGAATCTTTTCATTTTCGTTTGCTTTGCAGCCTTCTTTTCTTCAAAGATGCTTGCGATACAGAATACAGGCAAAGAAAAGAAAGAGGTACAAGTCCTCATCTGATAAGCATCTCAATTTTGCCCCAAAGCTGGATAACTGGTCAAGAATTTTAAAGATTTATGTCAAGATATGGAATTTTATTTCCTTGTAAAGTTTCATTTTTTAATTGGTCCTTAGAAATGAAAATTCAAGAGATCATGATAGAGCTCTCTCGCACTCTCATGGTCACTCTCATTTACACATAAATGTTAATGTCAGCCATATCTATATATATAATTTCTTTTTTAAAATTTTTTTAATTTCCTACTGAAGTATTGGCCCTTTTCAATAGTTGATTCTCAAGTTTGGTTGTCTAACATGTCTAGGTCAAGGGCTGGAGTTGTCATTTTCAATTATAGGGACTATAACAATGTGCAAAGGAAGATCGAAGGTGCCATACTATTTTGCCCTTTCATACATATAACCATTTTTTCATTGTCTCTGTAATGGTGCTCTGTAACTTAGTGGAAGGACCTTCTATGGCGATATCTCTTCTATTTGATTTTCATGGTTTGTTCATATGCTATATGTGGAGGAAGCACTGCCTAATAATTTTCCTGTCGGGCAGGCTAAAATGGATCTTTGACTTCATAATAAATTCTGCTTTAGTTTTTCTCCTTCAATGCTTATAAAAAGTGGTTTGCGAAGTGGAAACAAACCTATTTTCCTCCAGGGTCATTTTCTCTGAAAACACAACTGCTTGATTCAGACAGTATTCCGTTGCCTTAACATGTCTTTAGCAGAGTTCTGATCTTATTAGATGGTGGATGAGTTTATTCTATTGTTTCTTTTATTCTGCACCTATGTGTTTCACTCGTTATGCTTCACTTATGCTTTTGGGTTGTTTCATTTGACTTGCAGTGACAGAAGAGTTCTCTTGTCCATTTTGCTTAATACGATGTGCCAGTTTTAAGGTAATCTCTCCTGCTCTGCCTCCTTCCCTCCATCTGTCTCTGTAAGATGCTCATAAACTGACAAAAGAAGTTAGTCCATTGCATGACACATGCACTAGTGCATGCCAAAAACAATTTGAGAAAATTTGATCAAATATTGTGACTATATTTTTCTTGAGAGATCTCACAGTTATGGTAGAAGTAGGCATCAATTGACATCTTATTTTCCATTGACGTGATAATTTGGTTAGGCAGACCACTATACCTCTTAAATCTTTATATAATTTGGCAAGGTTTGTTATGAAATAGGTGTATCATACAGTAGCTTCGCAAATGAGATCCCAATCTCATCACGAAGGCTATGTCCTTGGCCAAAGGCGTTGTTTTTCCCTTAGATGAAGAAGACTTAAACACGTCCTCATTTGCCTTTTTTTTTTTTTTTTCCTCGCTGTACTTTGATTTCTATGTTTGCAGGGTCTGAGATTACATTTGTGCTCATCCCATGACCTCTTCAACTTTGATTTCTGGGTTGGTGATTCGATAGAACAGTTTATTTGAATATACTACTTTTGTAGTCTGCGTCTTCTGAACTCAACTCTTTGTAGGCCACTGAAGAGTATCAGGCAGTGAATGTCTCTGTCAAAATTGATATGTTGGAAACTGAGGTCAGGACCCTATTCTTAGTCAGAATACAGACTACTTCATTTTTACTGATTTATCATCATGGGTAATCTTTCTAATTGAACATGGTTTGAAAGCAAAAATTTATCCTCCTGTACTAGCATATGAATTTGAATCATGGGAAGAGCCATAATATCAAGAAAATTGTTGGAAAAATCACCAAATATAATTCTGAAACTCTCTACATTTGTGGAGCATTAACTGTTGGTTTGAATTCTCTAACTGTTGGAAAAAGGACATATAGCCATTGTCAAGTCTCTGAGCTAGAACACTGTATTTGGTTCTTATCATAGTTCGCCCTGTTGAATTTTGTAAAATAGAAACTTCCTGTTTATGTCAATTTCATAATGATAGATGAGCATGTAATAGAGCAGATACCAGGAGACATACTCTATGTGCTTCCCCTTTTATATTAAATGCTGCTTTAGTTAGAAGGGTGTGCTTAGAGGACATGCATTTATATCCATCACACTCCAATGTTGGTATGCATTTTATTTGCAGGGCCTTGTAAATGGAAAAGACCCTAGAGTGCAAACCTTCTACTACTTGTAAGTTTTTGCATAGTGTTTGATGAAATATTCAAACCACAAAAATTAGATGTTGATGAAAACTTTCTACGCAGCTCAAAGCCACGAAGGCGCCTGTCGAAGTATCCTTTTCAAAGTAAAAAGCATGTCCATGTGCAATTCTTAGAGCTCGATGCATCAGCTTTAGCAAGGGATGGAATGCGGACGGGCCTGCAGGATAAAGATAGTGGTAATAGAAATTCTCTAACTGTGTCCAGATCTGAATAAACCTGCATGTCTTTTGATATGCACCTTTCTCACATGTATAAAAGTGTAGTTCAAGGAAATGATACTTAATCACTTTACATCCTTGAGCTACTGAAAATCACTTTCCATATTTTCTATGTAAATTCCTTCTCTACTGTAGCTAGTTTGCTCTTGTATTGATTGAGAGGAAAAAGGGTTTGCAAGAATTGGCTTAAACCGACAGCCATTGAGGGAGGCACTTGAACTCTGTAAGCTAAGTAAACCATAATCCTCACAAAATACAAGCAAGGCAAATTACAATTACATCTCAGGATATGCAATCCCTGACCTTTATTAAAAAAAGAAAAAGAAAAAAAAAAAGATATGCAATCTCTGTAACAAGGCTTGTTTTCCTGGAAATGGACCCTCCTTCCAAGATTTTTGACCCAACAAAATGCAATTTTGTTTCCTGTTTAATGCAATCATAACTAAAGCAACCAAAAGACTTCTATCTTCATGTAACTTCTCATTCCAAGACCTCCAAGTTTGGTGGATAGGAGCTTGCCAAGCCAAGCATAGGATCAGAACCGAATTTCACTTTGAGAGATGTCTTGGCCTGAGCAGTCTTGCAGGATCATTCACCAACCTCCCCAGTGAAAGTATTTATGTAACAACAGTTTCTTTCAGATCTCTTTAGGGAAATGGCCTTTTGATTCTTCTTGCTACATCTATGCCGCAGTGAAATGTAAGTGAATATTTTATTTAGCATGTGTACCAAGACTAATACATTGGATGGTAACAAAGTTATGCAGAATGGAGTGCATGTAGCTGAAGACCTGTCTCCTGATTGTTCTGGCGGAACGGAAAGTTTAGAACATATCGCATCCAGTTTTAACGTTCAAGCAATCCCAATTGCTATCCCTCAGTCTATAATAGACCCTGAATGCGTAAAGTCATCATCTGGAAGTGATCCTACTGCTATGCAGATGTCAAAAGTGAGGAAGCCTGCAACAGAACGGTCAGACTCAAAAAGGTAATTAAACTTTTATTATCTAGATAAAATGTGTTAATAGTGTAACCACTTGACTGCACCTGGAAGACTGCTGTTGTATGTCGCTGGTTCTAGTGTCCAATTTTCTTTTCTTTGGCAAGGATGCTGTAAAATATTTTGCATCTGAGGTACTCAATTGAAACTGCTCTATAGATTATGAATATTTCTAGTTCTATGAGGGTCTGTGTTTCTGTGAATATATGTATCTGATATTGGAACTTTTGAATTTCAGCCGAGGGCTCTTGCTGAGACGGCAGTTCTATCACTCTCATAGAGTTCAGGTGATTGGAGATTTTTAACTTTACTTGGGGTTTGATGCTCTTAACTGCAACAATTGTCTTCATGTATTTAGATTCCTCTTTACAGTCCGTTTAAACTTAGCTGTTTGTTGGCCTTGAATTTTCATGGTATTTACTCTGAAGAAATCTTGCGAACACAGTGCCAGAACCAGAACTTGACTTGCATTAGTCTATAGAAGTTTTTTGGACTTGCATTTTGTTGCCATAAATTCTTGGCTCCAGTAAACTGACACGATTATACATGACATGGCTAAAATCATAGCTTTTTGTATTGTCTGTATGCAGCACTGGGATGTTGTTATTGATATTCTAATTGCCCCTTTACACCTTACCTGCAAGAAATTTGTTTCTTGCTTTGCTTAAAGTAGCTCCTGGATGCTTGAAATCAAATTTGAGAATATCTTTTATTCTGTACTTGAAGCCTATGGCAGTGGACCAAGTATTATCGGATAGGGACAGTGAAGACGAAGTCGATGATGGTATTGCAGATTTTGAAGATCGAAGGGTAATTGTTGCTTTATAATAGTAAGAGAATAGAAAATCTCTATTGATAACAGCTCTTTGCATTAGTGTTACTGAAAGTGCGATAACTGCAGATGCTTGATGATTTTGTGGATGTCACCAAAGATGAAAAGCATCTTATGCATCTTTGGAACTCTTTTGTCAGGAAACAGAGGTATATGTTATCCAGTGATTTTACAACTTATCTGCTTTACTATCTAACATCTCCGACTTTCTCTGGTCCTCCTGATCAGGTCCTAAAATTCACCTCTAAAAACTGAAGCAAATTAATGCAGTGGCTTTTTCCCCTTCAACTGTAAAGATTTTATGATTGATCTTCGATATTGGCAGGGTCTTGGCGGATGGGCATGTTCCCTGGGCGTGCGAGGCATTCTCGAAACTCCATGGCCAGGAACTGGTCCACTCTCATGCTCTCTTCTGGTAATGTTCTCAAGTCGGGTGCCCTCTTCTCCTATGGGTCCTCTGTTTTGCTGCAACCTGATCGTATATTTGCCCCTTTTCTTCTGTTTTTTCCTTTTATTGCTCGAAGCTATATCATGAGTTCTGACTAAGCATGAATCCAACTTGCAGGTGCTGGCGGTTATTCATGATCAAGCTCTGGAATCACGGCCTTCTTGACGGCTGCACGATGAACAGCTGTAATGTGATCCTCGAAGGATATCGGGGCTCGGGCTCATATGTGAAGTGAAATAGCTGATTCCCAGTCCATGTAGCAACTACTTATTTGTCAAAACAATATGTGTAGGTCTAATCTAACTAGATTCTTGCATTCAAAACAACTACTATTAACATTGTATTGATGAATGAGCACAGAAATGTTGATCTTCAATTATCGATTCCAATCAGTTACTGAAATTTGACTACAAAATCATTCTCTGCAGTCATTTTCACTGCGTGTAATTGGTATAGAAATACACGATCCTTTGGCTAGCTTGGAGATGAGTTGAGTTCACCGAGAAACTTCTGCAGATTGTGTGGGCGCGTGGATAATTGTCCGAAACATCACCTTATGCCTCTGAGCACATCATTGTGTAAAGTGAACATTATGTTCCGTTTGGTTTCGCAGTTAAATCACAAAAATTTTAATTTTAATTTTAAGTCAACACACTACACAATAAAAATACACATTTTTCAAGTCAAAAATTTTAACTTCAACTCAACACACAATACAATCATTTGTCCTTTTCCATAATCAAAATCAAAGTTATTTTAACTCTAAAACCAAACGCACCGTCAGCTGAGACTTGTTTCACGTTCTCTTGAGTGTTGAGCCTAATCAATTGTCTTAGACCCCGTCCCTTCCTAACAAAGGGTGGGGCCATGTTTGAGTTTACAAACGAAAGAAATGGAGATGATCGATCCAAATTTATCGAACTTATAGGTGTTACATGCAATTTGCCGAAAGTAGTTTGTGAGATGTCCACAAATTGCCCTCTGAGAGGAGGACCCTCTGAGATCTGTTTTCTTCCCTTCAACACGCGAGTTGCTCAAGGGGGCATTTTGAGATAGTTTCACAAACTACGGGGGATCTTTCCATATAGACGAAACTTCCGGGGAGCATTTTGAGATAGAACACAAACTACAGGGGGCAAGGTGCAATTAAACCCATTCGGAAACGGGGCCTGGTCTCCTAATCAAAACCTATATATGAAGGAACGAACAGGGAAGATTCTCCCTTCACTGCCACTTCAGATCTTCTTCGTCCCTACATCTTCTCCGAACTTCAAAACCCTAATCCCGAGGCATCACTGCTCTTGTACTTCGCTGCGGAGCTTCAGTCGCCATTGGACTGATACCTATGGCTACAGTGCCCGACAGTTCTTCTTCTAAGAGGTGGCTTCCTCTCGAAGCTAATCCCGATGTCATGAATCAGGTACTAATATTTGATATCCTGTCTTCCTCCTAGCTAGAGCCGTGGACCTGAGATTGTTTCACAGACTGTTGCAACCTGGGGAAGGGCATAATACTCCAGCAAAGTAGTATTTCTTGTTCCAGTGTATATTCATCTCATACGCTATTGTCGGAGCTGTTTTAGTAGTCGCAACTAGCATGGAAGCTCGTTTTATCATGTTGGTAGATCTTCTTTTCAAATCAATTCTGGGTTATTGTAAAATTTAAGTCGAGCTCGAAGTATGTTGATGAAATTGTGGCGGCAGCAGAATTTGAGCTCACTTGTGGCGCGTTGAATGTTTATGGATGAAGTTGAGGTCGAGTTGATAGATTTTATGTTTTTGGAAGATTATTTTTTCTTTTAGGTAATTGGCTTTATGTGCATTGCTTAACTATTATGCACTCTATGAACCCAGCAAATGGTGTCTTGCTATTAATTAATATATATATATATATATATATATATAATTTTATATATATCGTCAAAGCAAATCTCAATAGCATTCTTAATGAGATCGCATGTAATAGTCGAAGAAATGATGATGTGAGCTGCAAATCTGTGTACATGTAGATAACTAATGGAATTCTGTTCTGTCTGCAGTTCTTGTGGGGCCTTGGTCTCCCAGAGAATGAGGCGGAGTGTTTTGATGTTTTTGGGTTAGATGAAGAACTTCTAGAAATGGTGCCAAAGCCCGTGCTGGCCGTTCTATTTCTGTATCCCCTGACCTCTCTGGTGCCTCTGCAATTTTCCTGCTGTCCACCTTTTGATATCAGTCCAGTTGACATGTAGCTTTCACTAATCTATTATTGTATGTACTCTTTTCAGAGCGAGGAAGAGAGGATGCAGCAGGACAAAGTGCAGAGGGTGAGTTATTTGAGAATCTCTATGCATAGTTAAAGTGGAGTTGTATAAATTATCATTTCGGTTTAGGGAAATTTCTAGCATATTTGCCCTATAGCTATATGATAGTGGAGTGGTAACTGGCCTTATTTTAGCTCGATAGTTCAGTAAGATTTTAATTGGATATTTTTTTTTCCCCTTTTTTGGGGAACTAGAATCTCAAAAATAAGTTTGTTGCTCTATGTGCTTCCTATGGAATCGACATTTTAGGCTGTAGTTTCTGACCACAGAAAACACAGAAAGACTAGTAAGTAGTAACGGCTGCTCATGCTACTGGTGGACTGTGGTAGGAGATTTTAGGCAAAAATTTAGGGTGAGGAGATTGGTTAGAGGGTTCTGTGTTGGTTTATTTATAGATACTATCATCATATTTCCTCATTGTGGTAGACAACAAAAGAGGAAATGAAAAACTCATCAATCTTATCATTTTGGTTATCAATTTAAAATTTTGTGGTACAATCTCATACAATTTGATCCACTCTCTAGGAATACAGCAATAAAGTCTACTTTATGAAGCAAACTGTGGGCAATGCTTGTGGAACAATTGGACTTCTTCATGCCGTTGGGAACATCACTTCAGAGGTCAATCTTGGTAAGTTTGTGCTAGTTTTCTTTCTCTTTTCCTTTTTATCATTGCTAATAGCTTAGTTTCAGACGCTATTCACTTTCTGGCTGTCCTTGTTTGTTACCCACCGCGGTCCATCCACTATTTGGACTTGTATTAGCCTTATACTTTACCATCACTTATGAGGATAATTGATATTATGATTTTTCCTTTACTACTATAGTAGTTTATGTAGCAATGGTTAGTAGGAAGAGTGGCGTTGATTCTTCTTGGGTGAGGATATTGTTTTGTTTTTGTAGGTTATATATATATATATATATATATATTTATAGAAGTTTCATGAGCAGGAAGTTACCTAAGAGTAGGTTTGGTGCTGACTTTATAAGAGATCATCTATGCTTGCAATTGAGAATGCCTACCTCCTCTAGGGTTGCTCTTTCTGTGCTTTTGTGATAGCCAGTTATAACTGCTTGGATATTCTTCACATATTTTCCTTTTTGGTTTTCTTTCTAGTTGAGGGATCGTACTTGGATAAGTTCTTCAAGTCGACCTCAAGTATGGATCCACATCAGGTACTAGAGATGGTCATGAATCTTCTCATTGTTCCTCTTGTCCATTCTGCATGCACATGCTACCTGCATAATGTGTTCTTCTGAAGCTTCATCATTTGTTTAGTAGCCGTCTCTTTCTATTACGACTTTAATTCGTGTAAGTTCTGTCAACTTCTACAGCGAGCAGCTTTTCTTGAAAATGACAGAGATATGGAAGTAGCTCATTCAGTGGCAGCTACTGCTGGCGATACTGAGGTGAGTTCTGAAAAGTATTCCAAAGAGAATGATAGCTTTGGCAGACAGTGAAAACTGCATGCGAAAGTTAATATCAGTTCTATGATATTGAAAATTTAGTACCAGACATCAGAAATATATGATTGATAAGTTGGCAGCCTTCTCAGCCTTGTTTATCTACTATATGATTCTTTGTCTCGATGTGGTTTAGTTAATACTGTCATATCAGGAATTGTCTAAAAAAGAAAATCTTACCCTGTCTAAAAACTTGTTGCGCAGGCATCAGATAATGTGGACACTCACTTTATATGCTTTTCATGCGTGGATGGTATGTCTCTCTTTCTCTTGCTCCTGCTCCCTCTCTCTTAGCGCACACTCAAACAAATGCTCATGCGCTGCTGAAATCATCAAAAAACAATTTTCCGTAGATACATCAGCTGAGTTGGAGAAGTATCTTAGTCAATCATTTTAGGAAATTAATACCATTTAACTTCATGGCTTATTAATTTCATGTAATGTGCAGGTGAACTTTATGAACTTGATGGAAGAAAGTCTTGCCCGATATCGCACGGTCCCTCCTCACCAAGCACCTTATTGCAGGTACATATTGTTCATCCTCGGTTTGTCTTTTGCATTTTACTCAAGAGGCCACAGTAGACGTAGTTCCTTGAGGTCTTAAGATGTCCCTGCTTATTGTCTATGCAAGTGAAAATCACATTTCATTTCCCTGTTTGATTTAAAATTTTTTTTTAACTCAACTCAACTCTACTTATCTTCAATTCAACAACACAATTATTACTTTTTTTCTTTTTCTTCAATTAACCATTCAATTCAATTTTTAATACTAAATTCTCTCAACTATTCATTACTTTTTTTCACAATTCAACACAATCATTATTTAATCATTACGTTCTCTCAATTATTCATTACATTTTCATACTTTTTCTCATAATTCAACAATACAATCATTACAAACCAATTAAAATCAAAACTCAACTCAACTCAACTCTAATACCAAACACAACCCGCATGGTAACATATTTAAGGGTATCCAATGGAATAGATCACTGATCAAATCCTGCGGATGAATTTAACATTTGTTGTGTAATCTCGTTGATCTTTTGGGCCTTTAATCTGAAAGCCATAATGCGGATGCCTTCTGTTACTGACTATTCTCCCGTGACATGACAGGATGCAGCAAAAGTAATACGGGGTATGATTGAGAAAAATCCGGAATCACTCAACTTCAATGTCATAGCTGTCTCAAAGAAGGCCGGGGGCAACTTCTAAGATCGAACAACTTGAGCGGGCTTATCTAGTTGCTCACATGTTTTCGATACCTCAAGTGGGAACCTCTCCTTTTATCTTCCCTCTACAAGTTTGAAGATCGGTGCACTCATGATCTGAATGAATTATTAGCTCCTAGGGAGAACTTTCATATCGATTGATCTCGTCCGAGTTACTTGAATGTTTCATGATTCTGCGTGGAGGTGAAAACCGTCTTGTTTGGGTAAAAACGGAAAAGACGAAATTTCACGAGAGTGATCAAGAAGGTCAACGGATGAGAGGCAATTTGACCTGCTAGAAAGATGGAAACTTTCTTTGTACAACTTACCTGTGATCTAGACACGGGTTTTTCAACCCTCCCGCGTCGACAGACAGTTAAAAATGTCAACCATCAGATGGGAACAATAAGGAAGGCCGAGGTCTGAAATCCCCCACCAAGTCAATGGCGGGAAAACGCAGGAGAGGAGGATCGGTTCAGGAAGCTGGTGGATCAGGTCGCTGTCTTGCAGCGGCAGTCTTTCGCTTCCGCTTGAGCTGTTTTCTGATGATTCTCGGGACTGGTGATGGAGCCCGCGGGAGAATTTGGGCTGTTGCTACCATTCACTCTCTATCTAGTTAAGCCGTGTTGTAGATGTTGGGTTGGTGACCGTAATCTTATTACAGTATCGTTGGGGTTCGAGAGTGGGTCGATGACTAACTGTAATCGTGCAAGATTACTATCACTTGCAGCGTAAGGTGCTCTTTCTCGGGCACCTCGAACCTTTTGGTGTGCGTCAACTGTCAAGCGATATCCCTAGATATAAGGTTGGTTTGATATCTGGCCTCGATAAATGTGGTTTTGATGAGCCGCGCCCAAAACAATTCCCCGGTCATATAGACACTGGTAGGCTCAAATATCTTCATTTCCTTGTTAGATTACAAACGAATTTTTTTTTGTCCCAATAATATATAAAAGTGCACATTAATTTTTTTTAAAAAAAAATTAAAATGCATATTTAAATTTAAGAAATATTTTTATGGTGGAATCAATAAAAATGATTACTTCATATAATCAAGTAAATTATTAATATTCAAGTATAAATTAAGTATTTTACTAAAAAAATTAAGATAAGTCTATTCTAAATTTATGAAATTACTCGAAATTTTTATAATTTCTTCCTATGTGTATGTGTAGACATTTTTTTTGAGGAAAATTTTTGATAATTTATAACTTTCTCCGTACACAAGAATTTCATCAGCAACCTGCCAACCTCCGAAAAGTTTTTAAAAAAAAAAAAAAAAAAACTCCCATTTGTTTCTCTTTTTGCATGGCTTCCGCGTCACAAACGTTTTCCTTTACAAACTGACAATTTCCATGCGAATGAATTGTCAGAAACTGTTTCCTAATCTTTTCCCGAAATTATTAAAAGCAGCCAAGAAATTTCAAGGGATGGATCTTCCAATGTCAGCATCTGCCAACCAATAGCTGCTTTCCGTTTGTACACGTGGCCACCACTTGAACTCCAACTTGGCATCTCTCCGCTCCACCCTCCGTCACTATCCCCGGCCCTGCCTGAGTCCCCGAGCTAGCTGTCTCGACCGCCGCTGCCACCTTTCTCCTCCTCTTCGTGGCCCCCGACCCCGATGAGTTAGACGAAGACGAGGACGACGGTTCGGGAGAAGATCTCTTTGAGGTCACTCTCACGGGCTCAGGCTCGCCCGAATTAATTCGCAGGGGAAAATTTAGCAGAGCCCTTGAGCCCCGCATCCTATATGCCGCCCGATCATAAGCCAAGGCTGCGTCCTCAGCTGTTTCGTAGGTCCCGAGCCATACTCTGGCCCCGTTCTTTGATGGGTCCCTTATCTCGGCCGCGAACTTCCCCCATGGCCGCTGCCTCACCCCTCGGTAGTGCCGCCCCTTGGACGTGGCCGCCCGTGCTGCTGGCGCTGCCACTGTCTCTGGCAGCACAACTGCCGTGGGGACGGTCTCTGGAGAGCACTCTGCGGGCTCTGCCTTCACTGCTACACCTATATGTGAAAAACTATCAAACGGCCCGACCTCGGGGGGATTTGCTGCGCCCCAGCCGTCATGAAGGACCCCGTATAGGACCATGTCTTGCGGGTCATCCTCCTTAAACGGGAGCTCAGCCCATGTTTCTGGAAAGGACTGGCCCCCCGTTGCACTCAGATAATTCATGCTGGTGGTCGAAGTGAAATTCGAAGCTCCAAGCGTAGAATCCGACGACTCTCCGAGTAAGTAAAGGCTTATCGACTCGAGAAGGGCTAAGTCGGAATAATGTTGCTGCTGTTGGGCAATGACCTCTTCGTACGTCCTCTTCATTGTGAACTTGGAAGTGTTATTGTCTTCTTGATCCTAACAAACTTCAATCTCTATTATAATTTGTGTCGAGAGAGAGAGAGAGAGAGAGAGAGAAGAGATGAGAAAGGGAGAATTGTTTTTGATTTTGGAAATGAGATGTTTGATTTTATTGGGGAAGTGAAGTTATTGAAGAGAGTATACATATATATATATACAGATAGCCTCCAGATTTTGGAGGCTAGTGTTTGATTTTTCTTTCTTCATAATTATCCTAAGTAGCCTTCTGAGAAAGTCCCATATATGCATAGTGGGGATTGATAATATCAAACAGAAACGTGTTCTAATTGCTTTTTTCATTATATTATTTTTATATTGTCGTTGTTTGTAATTCTTTTTTAATTAGTAATTATTACTTTGAAGACTCGATTTTTCAATGTTTCTCTTTAGCTGCTGCAAACTGTTGTTTGTCATCTTGTAATGTAGCTTCTTTTTTTTTCGCAATGTCTGCCGATTCATTCGCGCACTAATTCAACAATGTAATAGTTTTTATATTACTAGTATATAAGGCACATGAAATATTTTTCGATCGATTTATAATGCATATTACTGAAATGTAAAAAAATGTAAATATAATTTAAATTTCATTAAAAAATTTAACCATATATTACATGCTTCATTACATATTAATTAGTTTAAGTGAACAAAATTAACAAATATATATTATTAATGGATCATCAAAATCAATTGATAAAACTTTAATTTAAATTAAAAGTAATTGTTGTGCCCAAACTAAAAAGAATTAGGTTGATTTACATATAAAATTCTATTCATACAAAATTTCAGAAACAATATGAACAATGAATCATACCTCTATACCATCCTTTGTTTTTTGCTTCATTACATGAAATAAAATCTCGTTGGGCAATAGTATTCAGAAACTAAAATTTATATCTATAAAAATTTAAAATGATGTAAGTTTATCTGACCTGAGAATTAACATAATTTATCATTGTAAAAAGTAGAAAACTCACTATCATATCAGATTAATTACATTACCAAAGTCCTATGAAGAAGATTTAACCTTGTATCATGGAGTATTAAGAAATCTAAACGTGTAGTTTTAACAAAGAGAATATATATATATATATATATATACATACACATATATATTATGAAAACAGAATACATTAGGTGCTATTAGTTACAGAAATATTCAATAAAGCACACATTTTTAATATTTAAACTAAATAAATATTTTCAGTTTTTTGATATTTTTTAAAATTCTTAGTAAAGAAGATTATTTATGAATTATTAATAAGTCTCAAATTTATGACTTTTACATACTTTTTTCACAATATATCATTTAATAAAATTTTAATTCTTAATTTTACATAAGTATTTTCTAATGAAATATTTACATAATATATTTTGAATTTTTACAGTTTTCATGATTATATAAGAAGTATGTTTGAATTACCTAATTTTCAAATAAAATAATTTTTCCTATGTTTTCAAAATTTTCAAATATCCTCATGCTCCATGCCTAGTATCCAATATGAGGTATGACAATAGCCAGTTTAAAAAGAAATATATTATGAATCTCTGATTTTTCATACTAATTTTTACACACATATATATTTAAAGTGTGAAAAATTGCATTATTAAAATGATATATACTTATTGTTGGACTTTTGAATAAATTATGCATCAAAACAAATGATGAGACAAAACCCAATTTTATTTTCGTTGTATATAAAATGAGAGGGAAACTGGGAAAGTACCATAAAATAAAAATAAGGCAATAAATTAATTAATAATACAAAGCCTTGCATTTGTCAAAGAGCAAGAACATAATCAAGATAATTTGGATAGAAAAGAGTGAAATTTGTTAAAAATGACAAAAAAAATCATATACTCATAATTCTAACTTTTGAAAAAAAAAATAGAAACAACCTCAAAACTAATGAATAATTATAGTTAATCTTCTTTATATATAAAGTGAGTGTAATTGTATTTTATCTTAATTTTTTTTGAGATCTCCGTCACATGAAATATATATGTGAAAATATAGTAATTAAAATTTTAAAAAATGACTCAATACATAAACACAATTACAAAATGCAATTACAAAATCTTGCTTCACCAACCCAAATCTGCATTGGTAAAGAAATATCAATGAGTTTACCTATTCAAATCAAGGGCCAGTTGTTTTTCTTTCATTAAACCCCATGAAAACTTTATTTACATGTATTCTTTAAAAGGGGAAAATACAGAAACTTCATCTCTGTATTTATCAAAAAACAGACATCATCTCTCTTCCCTCCTTTGTGGCCATTTTCTTCAAGGAAAATTGTTGTCTTTGTCTTCTCTCTCTCTCTCCCTCTCTCCCTCTCTCCTTCCTCCTCCCTTTCCTACAAACTCCAACCAAACCCATGGCGGGTAGACTATAATTCTCGCTCTTTCTTTCTCTTCCATTGGAGAGATTAAGGAGCAGAGGCTTACGCTCACCGTGGATAAAAAAAAAAGCTAAAATAAAGGACAAAAAATTAAATTACCGAAACTGTGCAGTTAGAATATAAATATAAGAATAACATGGTGATAAATAGATTTTTTTTTACTTGTCTCTTCATTCACCTATATTCAATGGCAATTAGAAATTCAAGATCATATAAGCACGTGAAATAAGAATGATATTTCCTCCGTCTACTTGAGATTAAATAAGGATTGAAATAGTTGAATGGGCCAAGAAAAATAAAAATAGCATCAAGAGTATGTATAAAAATTAAAATGAGGGAGACAAGAGACGATCAAATACTCTTGAAAAACAATGGAAGTGCCTATGATATTATTGGAGTAAAAAGTATGAGCTATGAACAAGGGTTAAACAAAATATCATCCATAAATATTCTTTGTTGATGACATGTTAAAAACCTATAATATAAAATAAAATTGATACTTTATAAGAGATATTACATACATTTTTATGCTATAGGAACACGATCACTGAGATTTTCGAGCAAGAAGATTGAGAATTTCCAGAAACTGAATTATTAGATATAAAGATTTTATATGGAAAAGGGAGAAGTTTGAATGGTTTCTCATATGTTGCTTGAAAAACTGGAAAGTACATACAATAGCAATAAATACACCTTTTTGAATAGTCATGTCCGTTTAGATCAAAATCCATCATTTCACCGGCCAATCACATTTTTTAAAATATGAAATTAAATGTTTCTTTTATTATGATATTTATGATGATTAATTATACTTGCACTTATTTAATCATTATATTCGATTGTCTAATAACATTATAGTTTTCTTTTTATAATTTTTTTGTTTATGCTAAAATATATTTTTCAAATAAAATTAAAAAGTGACATGTGAATTTTATTTCATTATGAGCGGTGTAAGAGCATCTTAAGAAATTACTTTCACTAGCCTTTTTTAAGTGAAAAGAAATCAGTCAATAGCCAAAATATATGGTGATTTAAAAAGTTGAGATTTATCATGTTAATTATATACATGAGTAAAATTGTAATATCATTATGTTAAGTGAAGGTAAAACGGGAAGAAAATTTGAAGAAATACTATAGGAGGGATCGTACTTTTGCATATAGTATAGATATAGACGTAGATTTAGATTTATAGAATCATATTCGAAGTTTTAACAGTTTTTTCTTCGAAATGTATTTGTTAGTGTGAAAAAGCATATAAGTGTAAGTGTCTTTTTAATAGTTACTTTCACTTATATTGTTGGAGTGAAGTGATACTAATCGAAAGGTATAATAATTATGGAAGGTATAGAATTGTACTATCATTATAAAATTGAGGGCAAATTCGAACAAAATATTACAAAAGAACCATGTATTTAGGCATATAACAAAATATAAATTGTATTTCAAAATTTTATAGAGCAGATACACCTACAACGAAGGATAAATTTTTCAAAATGGTCTTTCAAAAGGGACGTCAAGCAACAGTTGGAAAGATTTCACAATGATTACAAAGAGAGAACATAAATATAATTACTAAGGGTACGATCAAAAGTCACGAGCCATAAGTGAATAAGGAAAAATTACAAGAATATAATAGTATTTTTAAAATTATTAAAATTGGAAAAATATCTTGAAATGCTCATACTTTTATATATAGTATAGATTATACCGACATGAATTTGATCGGGTTAATTAACCAATTTAATAAAGGGGAAATGTATAGCTCGACAGACGCTTTATGTCGGTAAAATGGCTTGGTTTATAAGTTCCTCCACTCATAACGATTGACAGGATGGTGACTTTTTCCATTAGGTGGTAAGAATTCGTGCAAGAGACCGCTTTCAACGGGGGTAAGGTGAATAAGAAAAAAAAAAAAATTTTAACTTTAACTTAAAAATACATATTTTTCAATTCAAAAATTTTAATTTTAATTTTAACTCAATACACTAAATAACAAAAAATACACGTTTTCCAAGTTAAATTTATAATCATATCTCATTTGTCCATTTCCATAATCAAAATTAAAATTAAAATCAAAGTAATTTTAACTCTGAATTCAAACTGCCCATAAATATTCCATCAGCTCTTTTTCATGTGTTTAGACGTCCATTTAATAAGAGTTAGATAGCTGGATATTTTACAAAGATGAGACATATGAGTCATTATATATTTATATGGCATTTATTCAGGAAGCAGAAGTCGTGGCCAAACGATATGAGAGGGACATACGTTATTACATTGGACCTGGACACCATTCAATAGTATGTACACATATGCGTAAGTATTTATTTCATGAAATATCTCAGAAAATAAAATATTATTATTTATGGATAAGTCTCCAAGGGGGTCCAATAGCCCAAATTTAGATAATAGATATAATGGTGGTGGGACCCGTCCCATTTCCACTTGCACCTATTTTCGCCTTTTCATGTCCCTTCAAGGAAGCTCAGCTCATAATGGAGGTTCTTATTCAACTTTCACCTTTTGGAATTAGATTTGCCATTTCATCATTTCTTTCTCTCTTTTGAGATGATGAAGTTGAAGTAGCTGATATCTCCACTAAATGATGCACTCCAACTTTGTCCTTCTTTCTTTGCACTTTCATTTTTTTATTCTTCTTAGTAAATTTCAATAGATTTTGATGACTATTAGAACAACATTTTTGGATTTTATTTATCATACATTAAAAATCATTCAACTGTACTACACGACTTTGAATTAACGTAATCTCAATTAGAACTAAGACATTCTAGATCTGATATTCGTCAATGGAATTTCATGTGACTTTTTTTTTAATCCCGATCCCATTGTCAAGCTTTCTTATAATCGAACAAAAATAAATAAATATTTTTTTAGTAATAAAAATTACATACTATTGTTGTTAATATATATATTCGAGAAAATTTTTCATTGGTTGATGGTGATGGCAGTTAGCCGCAAATCATCTCCATATCTACCTATCCTTTTATATAGTTAGTCGACATGATGATGCCCGTGAGCCATAATACTTTTTTTTTCCTATAGAAATTAAAGATCGATCTTAATTTATTCTCATAATTACTGTCTCGATGTCGTCTTATTTTTTCCCATCAGACAAAGCAGCATAATTAGTTGAAGCTATAGCTAGCTCCCCCAATTTCATCACGTGACAATTTGAGTTTTTCTCTTTTTTTTTCTTTCTTTATCAATTGATATTAATCCTTATCGTTATCGAACAATCGTCCTCTCATTAATTACACAATATTATACTAGTGGTGATTTAGAAAAAAGAAAAAAGAAAATGAAGATCCGGTGCCACACGAAATTGAATATATCATGGGTCAACACTGTATTATATGTATATGACATGTTACTTACCGATCAACTTATTAAATCCCATTAAATTCTGCGGCATTGATCTCGTCAGCATATCCTCTTTCTCGATGTTATTCAAACGTAGACACTTATTAAATTGAACGCCCTATGCGGCTATGCCAATGTAACCTTATTTATATCTGTCCAATGCATATAACGACTGTGGAAATTAAGTAATCAATGGCGAGTTCATTCGTATAAACTAGCTAGACGTGGAATGAGAACAAAACTCCCCCTATATTTTGGTCTTCTTTGTTGAAAAATGAGGAAAAATATCTCTTGCTACTGTCAAGGTCCTGGGACGGATGTTGAAAATCTCGATATCGGGGAGGTAACACCAGAGGACGGTGATAAAAGGAGGAATTTGAAGACCAAGACAAAATAGAACGAAACGGATGACAAAATTAAAATGTAAGAATTAATTATAAAATATAACATCTCTTGAGTTGTCCATCAGTTGTTAATGAGAGATTTTTCATGGGATATTACGTATTGTGAAAGTGTGGCTTGAATGGAAAGGATGACATTAGTTCGGGATTTGGTTGGCCTTATGTGTTTCAATAGAGGGACGAGTACCAGAAACTGATCAGACTTATCATACATGGATATTTGGGGATACCACGTACGTACATTAATGCACCTCCTCCTGAAAAATTCTCACTCGATAAATCATAAAAGGAATTTCGATCAATAAAACATACATAATTCTTACTGATTTATTAAATTTTATCAAGGGAAAGTACATGCATGGATGAACAAATCAACGTGCAGATGATCGAGGGAATGGGGCAGCTGCCCTCCGATGTAGAATGCACGGTCTCCGATGTGCCCAAATGGCCGTAGAAAGAAGAAAAGAGGAACGAACCTTTGAAGTTGACCGAATAATTCTCGGGTTTTTTTTTTCCTGATCGGAAAAGAATTATCGAGTTTGACTTTGAATTTTGAAAATTGAATAGTCAAACTGAACTGAGAGAAGAGGGGGGTAGAGAGAGAGAGAGAGTTTCTTTCCATTATTGGTAATAAATTCAAAATTGTTCCCTCGAGCACGTGCGCCCGACCGCAATCTTTGAGTCTTGCTTACCTTTTTTCACAAAGCGACAAACTCTGGCGGCGTTGGGCCCCGCCTGATAAACTAACAATTTCTTTTTTCTTCCCGGTGAAAGGGCAAGAGCCGTAATACCAAAGGAAAAATATATATATATATATGTGTGTGTGTGTGTGAAGGGGATGTATTGAAGTCCCAATTATGTCACCAAGTAATAAGGGTCCCAATTAATCCTTAGTTTGACAGAGCTTAGTCATTGAATATACATATTTGCATGGAAAAAAACAAAAAAACAAGTCAACTACAGGTCGATTCATTCTTGAATGAAAGTGATGGATTTTTAAGTTTAATTTTAAGACAACTTTTGAAGATGATCCAACTGATTGCACGCGGATTATGTCGATTATACTCTAATGTGATGTTGAATAGTATGGGGTGGGGAAGAGATATTGTGGCGCCCTCTGCTAACCACCTCCCCCACCGGAGAAGTAGTCGGAGGCATCGTGACCTCCTCGGTGAAAGAGGTGGTCAGGAGGGGAGGCCCATGGGCTGCCCCAAGATCTCTTGTTCACCCCCTTCCCTTTTCTCTTTCTTTTATGTTACAAACCACCCCCAACTACCTCCCCCCATCGAAGAGGTGCTAGAGGCCCGACGATCTCCCCGGTGGCTAAGGTGGCCAGGAGGGGAGGGGGCTGAGAGATCTGCACCCACTGGTGTTGAGCTTTTTGATTTTATTTATTTATTTAAATTTAATATCTAATTAGTGCCTTTGGTCGTAAGTTAACGGCGAGTAGACGATAAGGACTAAATTGATATACATAAGTATAACGTCAGTGATGTGTACGATGCAGATAAAAGGTTTAAGATGAAATTGATGGTCGTTTCTAATGTTAACAACTAAATTGATAGTTTATTCTATATATAAGACAATAATATAATATATAAAATATGCATACATGCATGTGTTTGTGATCATTGGTGCTTATTAATTATGTTTTATAAGAATTTGAAGTCACACTGTACCGTGTTTATAATATCTTTTCAGCTGTCAATAAACAATATCTTAAAACTAAAAGTCTAATATAATATCTAAGAGGGTATTAATAAGTGGAGCACAACTGTGATTTCCTTTTTCTTTTTCTTTTTTTGTAACAAAATGAATGTGGACATAGAAATTCTGACGTCATCGCATATGTGAATTTTTAATTAAAAATATAAGCTTGATTAACAATTTACTGGCTGCTATAAACCGTTTATTCTTATTTGCCAATTGGTGGATTAAATTAATATGAACAGTTTTACGAACGGTGAACTAAATTAATTAAAAAAACGAACATATTGCAGTTCAAGTCCAAGATGAGGGTTGGCCGACTATGCTTTCGGCTTCACACGGGCAGAAACATCAAGTCACTTCGGTATCATCCACATAATTGAACGTTGAATCGACATTACGATTTTATCAATCTATTATATTCATTTTACCGTGTCATTGTTTATCCTCTTAGATAGAGGAGTGACTATACGTAACAGTTTATTGAGGAAGTTTAACTATCCAATAATAAGATTATCTTTGGTACACTAAAATGAAATGAGTTTTATAAAGAGAAATATATTTATATATTGATATATATGCTCTTTTTCTTGTATTGAACGAGAACATATAAACAAATGTAATTAATTAAATAAATGAACTTTTATCAATATGTCATTGTATGTATATATTTAGACGTAGGAGCTTAAAAGAAAAAAAATATGATACTCATTAAAGGATGAAATGAGTATTACTTAACGTTTTATGAATCAAGTTGGAGATAAAAAAACTATAAAAGGAGAATGATCTTTTCAACTCAATATAGAAAGCAAAATAGAGTGAAAAGATGAAATATCAATTTTTTTAAGTGAACAACAAGATATTTATTCTATTCATATATACCAAACGTAATCTAAGACCGCACTGTAATGGAAGGATACATATCCTTAGTTCAATTTTTTTTTCTTTAGCTTTTAATTTTTAATTTATCTCCAATTATCTACAATTGGGCTGGGCTTTTTCTTAACTTTGTTTTGTAAGCGATATGTCTATGGGGCAATGGCGAGGGAAAGGATTAAAAGAAGTTGCAAAGGCCCACGACTTCCTAATTATCTAAAAAATATAGTATAAAGACACGCGTCTTTTCTTAATATTTTAGAGGTTTTATATTAGATTCTCGTGGTGGGATTACCTGTATCAATATATTAATTTTTCTATTCTATTGATTATACTCGATCCATTGGCCTCTATTGTAGGGGGGAAAAAAGTTTACAATTCCTTAGACCAACAAATTGTACCCAAGATCGGGTAAAAAAGTGGAATCACTTACAAGCATGTGTTCATCTTAGCTTATATACTTAAGAGCAACCCCTTGATCAGAAATTGCAGATTGGAACCGTGGCGGGTATGCTGCATCCATACGATTACATTAGACCTGGATCCATGACCAATTGAATGAAAATTGTATGCCCATATAGTATTCATAAGAGTTCGCATCACGACAAATGATTCTATGACCGAATCAATCATAGTCAAAGTCATTCCGACTAAATTTATTTTATTCACGGTGAAGAACCGGCTTGATTTTGGTCCTATTTTAAGTTCACATGATTTTTTGCTCAATATTAGGAAGATGTTGCCGGGAGTTTACCAAATGATGCTTCTAATGCATAGATTAATGAGATTAGATGCGTCTGAAGATTGATTGTTGATCTGAAGACGAATCGGCCGAGAATATATTATCATTATTTAAATAAAAGTCCAACAAAATTGATTCTTTCTTCTCCAAAATTAAATTAGTTATCCAGTCCAATCACTGCCTCACACACGTCTAGAAGATTAATTAAAGCACAAGAACCTATTTGTTTAATCCCAAATTTAAGTGGACCAATGAATTATCTCCATTGCCCTAACAATCACGAAATTAATTAAGGACATGAAGATAAAAGAATGACCAAATTCTTTTGGGGTCAGGAAAAGTGGGGCAGCTTCTTGCCTAGCTAGACAAAGAAAATAATGCTTCATATTTGGATCGACCACAAAATGCTCCCAATAAAGAAATTCAGAGATTTCATATGATCTATGACCTGGTATAATCTTTTCTGAGTCCCTTATCGAGGTTGTAGGGGTTGGAGGTTTTACGGTTTCAACATGTTACATACGCATTACCAGGGGCGGAGCTAATGTACTGTTAGGGAGGGGGGCAATTGCCTCCCTGAACTTTGAATTTTTTAAATTTTATCATCAAAAGTATGAGTTTTTAATGTAAAATTAGTATTTTACTTCCTTAAACTCTGAATTTTTTAAAATTTGCCCCAAAAGTATGAGTTTGCCCCCCCGAATGAAAATCTTGACTCCGCCCTTGCGCATGACTATATATTCTAACAGACCGATTTGAAAGGAACTTGAGATATATGCTCTTCTAGATCGACTAGCTACGTAGCCCTCTACGATTTCGGGTGCAAATGACGTGAGGAAACTGGCACTATTGAGTATTGTGGTCGTCCGTATGGAAGAATCGACAATATGAATAATTATGATAGCAGAAGAACATGAGAATGCTAAGAAGAAAGGCTGACAAAACAAAACCAAAATGAGATTCTTCTTCTCCCTCACAAGAAGCCATCAAATTAATAAATTGAATTGAAATAACTAATAATCAACTCATCAGCGGCTCCAGACCATTTTAGAGGTTCCATGTCCATATAAAAGGGACAATCCACTAGATGTTAAGCAAACCCCGTCCAAACACGTTGCCTATTAATAAATTAGCATATTTTTTTTCTTTCAAACACAATATTCCGATAATATTTCAGTTTATTGATTAGTTTTAAGTGCGTAGATTAAATCGCCAATAGAGAAAGGAAGCGTACGTAGTGCACTACACACGCTCTCTCATGGTAATTTAGATATTTTAGATCGGATTATTTAATGGAATTATTAGGTTTTCTATTTTTTTTTTTAAATTTGGTCCATCTACTTTTTATTATAACCGAAAAATTATTAAAAAGAAATCGACGATACATGGAACTGAGTTATGTCTCCCCAGCTTGCTTGCAATTGCAGCAATAATCGGAAATGTTTCCACCTGTTCTAGAAGACTTTAGGTAAGAGCAATGAAGGCTTTGATTAGAAGGCAAGTTATTACAACCTCGTTGTAAATATCAGCCAACAGATTTCAATTTTGACTTTGGGATTTTTCTTCTTTCCCCACCCACATGAGCCTTTTCCTCATTAAAAGTTGACATTTAACCATTTTCATTTTGAATAGCATTATTGGCCCAAAAAAAAAATCTTGAATAGCATTTACGAGGATGGTCTCTGAGATGAAAAGACCTGATTTTAATTGGTTTGTAATGATTGTATTGTTAAATTATGAGAAAAAGTGTGAAAAAATAATAAATAATTGAGAGAAAATAATAATTAAGTAATGATTGTATTGTTGAATTGTGAAAAAGTAATGAATAGTTGAGAGAATTTAATATTAAAAATTGAATTGAATGGTTAAAAATATTTAAAAAATAAAAAAAAGTTATGATTGTGATGTTGAATTGAAAATAAGTTGAGTTGAGTTGAAAATTATTGTGAATCCAAACATACTCTTAGTGTCTACGTGACCTGATTTCAATTGCAGATAATGCATTTTCCTCTCTGCATGAGCATGTTATGAGTCTTACGACTGCAAGTAAGATGGAGAAGGATAAAGCGAAAATAAGGGGACGAGATAAAAATTATTGGATGCTCTAGGAATATTGAGCATGCGAAACAGTTATGCATAATGATGAGAAAAAAAACGAAGTTGCGATTTTTATTTTTATTTTTTCTGTATCACCGATACAGAACTTAGGCAGCACCCACTAATGTGGATCAAAGGTCCTGTCCCCGCCATGCAAAGAAAGCCATTCAATATATCAGCTACCGCATCCATCATATACAGTAGAAGCTAACCACCCAAATTATTAATCATGTGAAAGAGGATAAAATCGTTGAGCGGTAAGTAAATTAGAAAAATATAAGTTTGAGTTCCAAAAAAAAAAAAACAATTATTGAGAGAGTAAATAATTTTTAATACTCAATCTACTAAAATTTTAAGAACAAGATCTCTTATAATTTTGATTTACCGAAAGAAATGAAAAAGGGCGGGATGTTTCCTTCAGGCTTCAAAAATGCTACCAAGAGCATGAAGAAGGAAGGAAACATCGTCATCTGAACTCTTCTTACCAAATATTGGGTGACTACTATTCATTTATATGTATATGTAATATTCAATAAAAATATTTAAAAGTGAAATATTGATCTCACAATGAATTTATAAATTCTCACTTACAAGCATTTTAATTGATTCTTATTCATCCAAAATGAATGAATAATACTCATTGAATATTTTCTCTTCTAGTCTCCTCCTTATATTTTAAATAAAATAAAATAAATTGAATTAATCAACCAATCTTTCAAAATTGAAATTGTCCTCTCCCCTATAGATATATATACACCCCCTTTTCCACTCATCCCCTCCACTCTTATCCTCCACCCCCTCAAACTCAAATCATCTCAACCTCTCTCTCTCTCTCCCCCTCTCTGTACTTCAATGGCAGCAGCTACATCAAGTGAATTGTCAACCCAGCTCCTACTCATCAAGCAGTACCTTCTCGGCGAGCCCTCTCCTGTCGGCGGAGCCGCCTTCTCCTCCGACTTCCTGATGACCTCCGACCCTTTGAGCTTCAGTGAAGACTTCGACTCCACCGCTGATCTCTTATTCGGATTCAATGCCAAACCTCACGCTATTGCCATGACGGCCCCGAAAGCATCCGAATCGAGCTCCCCGTCGAGCTCTGGATCGAACTCTTCCTTCGAGTTCGATTCCAAAACTCTGCGTTCGGACTCCACCTCCCGACCGAAGAAGCCGTCGCTGAAGATCTCGCTGCCGAGCAAGGTCGAGTGGCTGCACTTCGGGGAGCCGGACAGAGCTGTTGCGGTTCAGGATCACTTGGAGGATCGGAGACCGCACTACAGAGGCGTCAGGCAGCGGCCTTGGGGCAAGTTCGCCGCTGAGATCCGCGACCCCAACCGGAAAGGCTCCCGGGTGTGGCTCGGCACCTATGACACTGCTATCGAAGCCGCCAGAGCCTATGACCGTGCCGCCTTCAAGCTGCGTGGCTCCAAGGCCATCCTTAACTTCCCTCTGGAAGCCGGCAAGTCCGAGCCGGTGGCAGCCCACTGCGGTGGCGCGAAACGACGCCGTGAGGCGGGAGATCGGAACGGCCGAGCGGAGGCTGAACTAATAACGACGAAGAAAAATAAAATCGAGTTATCGCAAACGGACGTGATTAATCAATTTCGGGACGCTCCGCTGACGCCGTCGTGCTGGACGGCTGTTTGGGACAGTGATACGAACGGTGTCTTCAATGTCCCACCCTTGTCGCCGTTATCTCCCCACCCGCCGTTAGGCTTCCCGCAACTAACGGTTATATGAGGAGCCTTTTTTTTCTTTTTTTTTTGGGGGTTATAGTTATTTATTTGAGGAGATTCAATAAGAAATTAGGAAACAACAATCTTGTGCATATACTTCCCTTAAACTAATATAAGATGAAAAAACATGTCTTCAATGTATTTCATTTCTCATATAGAATTCATAATTTTCGATAAGAGCATGTCTTTATACATTCAAAAGAAAACGAAAAATGAATTATCATTTTTTTTCTAAGATGAAATGAAATATATGAAAGCATAAATTCCCGATCAAAATTTGTTGGTGCATGCGATAACATTACTAGCGGCGGTTGAAATTATTGTGCTCATTGGTCCCAGTCATAAGAATTAAGATAAGATTTAAGATCCGCCCCATTAACATCAATTGATATACTGAGTCTATGGCGAATTCACGTGCCCCTTATTGAGAGAGTATGACATTGACGACATAACTTTTAATTGCAATCGTAAAATTTATTCAAATGCAATTTCGTATTAAGACTTCTGAGTTTTATTGAGCAAGTCTCTAATAAATAATTAATCGACGGGAAAGCAAAATTATAATATATTATGTTGACAGTAAGCACTAAGTATGATTTCACCAATATTTCAAAAGCAATCAGCCGCAATCTAAGGACAAATCAAATTCATCCCATGCTATATATATATATATATATATATATATGAAGTGCGACGTCGGTTTTTATTTTCTAATACAAAAGACGAAAGTCAAGAATATATGGCGTGACGATGAGTTTATCCACGTATGTAATTCACAGACATATACGATCAAGATACTACATACATGCAACCTTCTTGATATAATTCCTTAAGTCTGTCAATTAATTTAAACATTCGAGGATACATTATAAGTTCTTCAACAATTAAGGAACGGTATGTTTTCTTGAGCACATGCTAAGTTAAAGATATATATCAGAACATAGTCGATATTTGACGATCAAAATACGTATTTTTTCTTACTTTGGTACACGCACATTGAATGTAAACTATGAAGTGCGTATTGAAACAAATTAAGAATGGAGAAATATAAACTTCTTTGTCGTCAGATGAGACGTGAATGTGATTGATATCTGTATCATTGAATACAAACATTTTCCATTTAATGACGTACTCCACTTGCAAAACTATTCATCACACATGTAATTGTCCGTATGTCAAATATTATATATAGGAATTAATGTTGAAGGTGATGACGTTAACTTATATCCCTTTTTTTGACTTCTATTTTGAACTTGACTTGGATAAATACGTATGGGTCATTATTATATAATAATGGTTGAAGATATAAAATATGTCTCTGGGGTTGACGAGGCCAAAATCAATCGTGATGAGATATTCTTCGAACTATTCAACGGGATTTGAATTATTCAAGCCTGTGTGATGACAAAGTCATCATGTGCCTCGAGTCTATGGCTATATCTTTCATCTGGAAAAGGAAAAAAAAAATAAATAAAGAAGAAGAAGAAGAAGAAGAAGAAGAAGAAGAAGAAGAAGAAGAAGAAGAAGAAGAAGGCGCATCGGACTGTGATAGATGAATATTCGGCGACTAATGATACTCAAATACTACACCAGACGTAAATATATGTTTATTCATTTAGTTTCTCAGCTAGTAGATCGATCGCGACGTGATACTTTTTTCCAAATTGATATAATTCACCAGTGTTAGCAGCAAATATAACTCCAAATTCAGTATCAATCGAGACAGCAAATATGGCAACATAATTGATTCCTTAAACTTTTGGCAGACCCTTCCGTCGCATCGCTTGATCTCAGCCATTGATGATACTACGTATGCGTCGTTCATTTTAATGGCGCTGATTTTCCTCTATTTTTGAAAGTCTAGAAATTAGAAATTAATGGGAATTATCCAAAGTATCATTTTGATTTATTGAAGTGAATATTTCATTTGCGCATTTGCATCATGATGAAGGGGCCTGTCACTTTGAAATCAAAGTACGATCTTTCTTATTAACTAATAAAATTTTTATTTTATCATACTGAGTCTATAGGCCTCGCTTGTAATTCAAAAAAAGTACTATCTTCCGCTATCAAGTCGAATTGATTCAAATAATTATGCGTGTGAAATATCAATTGACATATAAGTAATTTGATCCATTTTTAACTCAAAATTCGAGCTGATGGATTGTAATATCCTATTTCTTACAACACTTGCTCTCAGGAACTTCCGTGCTTGGGATTAGTAACCACGAGTGGGCTTACTTCTTCACACTCGGGTGAGAGGAGGAGGAGGAGGGTTAATTGACAAGGAGCACGTTGCCCACAACAATTGATTACGAACTCGACATCCTCTTTCGTGCTTGGGTGGAGGGAAGGGGGGACAAACTGACTACTAGGTGGGCCATCATTTTTCACCCTCGAGCCTGGACTGACATGAGGTACACTTTTTACTGCCTCGATTGATACTGAATTTGGAGTTGCGATATCTTATCTGTTATAATTTTGTGGTTTTCTGTATTCTTCCATATGAGATTCAACTCTCAACACGATACTTACTCCTCTAAATAAAATCTCAAACTCAAGTAAGGCGGATGGAGAAAATCCACAATTAAAGGAGTCCTACTCATTAATTGATCAATCCGTTCGAAATATGGATTATTTGGGACACATTGGGCTTCCATACACGAAAAGTCAGGTGTTGGCTGATAGGCCGGTAGTTAACTGGGCCGGCCCAAATCCAAATCCAAATCCATAATCCAGACCGCTAGAGAGAGGGAGACTCGCCGACAATCGGCAGAGATCATTCGGCATGCATATCATCATTTTCTTTCGGAACGTTGGAATCCCGAAACCAGAGAGCAAAAACGATCAATCCACTCCGATAGATGCAATCTCAAGAAGAAATATCAGATTTTTGGACAATTATAAGTCCTTTCAATTCAAAGTTTATCTGCTTGATTTTTAACTCCTCCCCTGGACGAAACAAAAGAGCGGTGAATTGTCTTCAATCCAGCCCTGGTCAAGCCTCTTGTCCCGGACGAGTTCCGTTCACTGCCCGTCAATTTTCAATAATTTCCCGTCCGTTACGTCCCGATTCCGTCGCCGACAGGTGGGTTTCCTTCGATCTGCCTTCCTTTTGCGTCTATTGGCGGAAAGTCGTTCCTTTTGATCTTCCTTTTGGTTCCCGAGAAGACGGTGGAGAATTGAGAAACTATAATCCTGCCCGTTTATCGCAAAGTGGTTTTCTAGCTCTCCTTCATAGCAAAGGCATCGCATTTTCCCAATTTCTGCGAGGATATGCTCATTTCCCATGCAAGAATTCCCAGCTTTTGTCGAGAAACCCTAGGAATTCATTGCTTTAGAGCTCCCCCGTTGAGTTCAGTGTGTTATGTTTCTTTTTCAGAAAATGGGAATTGAAGAAATTCTCCGAAAGCAAACGGGTTTCTGTCTTTAATTTGCTGCATTGCTGCCTCTTGTGCTTTTTCAGGGAGTAATTGTTTGGTTAAGAAGATGTCGAGCTGGTTGTAGTGTAGCTACATATAGTAAAATCGAAGGGGGTGTGCAAAGGGGGTGGGCTGATTGATTGCAATGCGGCTTTTTCCTGTGAGCTCAAGTGCGGGATCGAGCTCTGTTTCTAGCCCAGTGAAGGAGGAGGAGAGCAATCGCACTCTGTTGTATCTCAATGTCTATGATCTCACCCCTATAAACAACTACCTGTACTGGTTTGGTCTCGGGATTTTCCATTCGGGCATTGAAGGTGAGAGGGTTGCCATTGCTGGAATTTCTAATCGATTTGCTTCTTCTAGTGAGCTGTTGGAAGTATAATCTGATGATCCAATATCCTTTCTGGATCCAGTGAACTAACTCAATGCTTTTGCTCTTTGATTTGGGTTTGTTTGGAATGAGGAATATTTCTGCTGCTTGATAGTTGGTATCCAATAGTATCAATAACTATATATTGGGTTTAATGAATAGTCCACGGGTTGGAGTATGGCTTTGGAGCTCACGATTACCCGACAAGTGGAATCTTTGAGGTGGAGCCGAGAAGTTGCCCAGGCTTTATCTTTAGACGTTCGGTACTCTTGGGCAGCATCAACATGTCTCGCTCTCAGTTTCGTTCGTTCATTGAACACATTTCGGGGAAGTACCACGGGGATTCTTACCATTTAATTGCAAAAAACTGCAACCATTTTACAGAGGAAGTGTCCATGCGCTTAATTGGAAAGCACATTCCTGGATGGGTAAATAGACTCGCTCGATTAGGTGAGACTAATATTGATAACAGAGGGAACTTACACTGAAACTTACATTGAATCATTCTTAGAATAATCTTGTAGAAGAATTACTTCCTTAATCAGAGCACTGGCCCTGCTTTCTAGTTTTTGTTCCTGCTTTACTTTGTATTCTGCCTGATGCTGTTCTGTGTCATCATTCGATGCTTATTTGCATTTGTTACACGTTAAAGGGAGTCTTAAAACTATGGTTGATGGCATTATCGGTGCATTACCTCATCAGGGTTAACAGATTCGGTAACTTCACGACCTCAAAATCGGTATTCTTGAGCGGCAGATGCATATCTCTGAACCCTTAAATAATAATAATAATTATATAATAAGTATCAAGTTCCTGCTTATCACTACTTTTCCTTGATATATATCGAAAAACTTATTTTCCTTGATATCTGCTGTTCAATTATAATGTTCAGATAATTGTCTTGGCTCATACTCTTATCTGCGTAACAGAACATCAAACATATGCCTGAATATATACTTTAGGGAGCGTTCGGAGTTATATTGTGTGATCGTGTGGTTCTCTTGAGATAGCTATTACATTCATCTGATTGGAGATGCTTTTGATAATTTCAGGTTCTTTCTGTAATTGTCTACTTCCACAGAGCATTCAAGTCACTGCAGTTAGACATCTTCCTGATCATCCAGCATTTTCGGGTGAGCTTCTTACTTTAATTAGTAGGTCTCTCTCAATTTGTCTGATTTGTTTCTGCTCTTGTATGAGATTCACGTTAGCTGCACTAAATGGTAAAAGAGACGGAGTAACTTTTCCTGCTTTTGCACAATTTTCATTTACACGTTTGACTTGGATATCTTGTTTCTTTATAATTCTAACAACCTGCAAGCCCCTTTTAGACGATGGCAGAACCTCTCTGAACGTTAGGCAGTGTATGGTAACAAAGAAATGAGATGAGAATGGTTCTGATACATATGGCGTTACCATTCTTTGATACGAGACTGAAGCTAAACTAACAGGTTTTAGGTGCAAAAACAACTTTTCATTCTTCGTTCTAATTCTCTCTGTCATTACGGCTTTGATGTTGTGCAAGTGCAGATATTATTTCGGAATCAAGTGGATCATTTGCGAGCGACAACAGCGGAGAGGATGACCCAGATCACCACCTGCTGAAATCACCAAATGGTGATGTGGCATTCTTGCAGGAAAAACCGATTAGACTGGCAAAGGAGCTCATGTGACGTTTCCTTCATGGTCATATTTTTTCAGCACGATGGGGCTCTCTCTGGCCAATGGGATCGCGCAACCTTCAAGTTGTTGAGTCGATGAAAGGCATTGCTGCACGATCGGAAGATAGTTAATAGTGCCCAATGCCAGTGTTGTTTGTAAGAGTGGTATAGTTCATACATGCATTCTATTCATGCAGCGTACATCGTGTATGCTGTAACTCTCGCTTTGTTCAACAATGTAGATACCAGAAAAGATCTTTTCCTGGCATTCCATCTGCAGTTCCCTGTTTTGTATCGTGGATCTCAACCCTTTGTTGTGTGGGGTGTTCTTTTCAACGGTTGTGCAATTTGTCTAGTAAATTCACTTCTGCCCTTCAGCAATGACTGCTGCTATCTATTCGATAGCGGTTTGGTCATGCCTTGTAGCTCGTGACAACCTTAATACGTCGATGTGTGAAGATTAATGAGTGATTGCCCTTGGCTCTACATTGCACCTTGAAGTCTAGACTGTCCCACAATGCACCTTGACCGCTTTGTACCACAATATAACTCTATGACCCGGTCCAGCATGAAATGCCGAATAGTTGATTCTTAATTTGGTTTATATATATATATATATATAAATTTTTTTTCTTTTCAGATGCTTTCTCGGTTGTGGTCTTCAAAAGTTTGAAGGACTCCTTAAGATTCTAGAAGAAATGATCAGAATTGCATTCTCCTCCTCGAAATTTTTCTTTATTATGGATACATCCTTGAAACTATATTTTACCTGAAATGCAGCATCAAACAAATCAACAAAATCTTATTTGGTTTGTGAGTTATGTTTTAAGATTTTAACTTTACTTACTGCACAACGAAAATAACAACACAATTATTAATTTTTTTCATTTTTTTCAATTTTTTTAACCATTCAATTTAATTTTTAATAATAAATTTTCTCAACTATTTATTATTTTTATACTTTTCCTCATAATTCAATAATATAATCATTATAAACCAATTAAAATCAAAATTCAACTCTACTTTAACTCTAAAATCAAACGCACTAATGCACGTTGGAAAAATATAGAACTCTGGAAGGTAAAAACAGAAATTTATCCGTCATCGACTCATCTGTCCGTCCAGCTGAAGAAGCGCGCCAACAGTACTCTCATTCCGTATCAGAGAGAGGGGAGAGAGAGAGAGAGAGAGAGAGAGAGAGAGAGAGGATGGGGATCGAGCACCTGAGTCACCCGAAGCACTCGCTGGTGATATGCAAGAAGGCGGACTACAGCGGAAAGAGTTGCGCGGGCTGCGGCGGCCCCTGCTCCGGCATGATCTACGGCTGTAATATCTGCAACTTCTTCCTCGACAACTCCTGCCGCGACCTCCCCCCTAACATCTTCCACCCTTCTCACCCCGATCACCGCCTCACCCTTCGGACCTCCGCCTCCAGCTTCCGCTGCTCCTCTTGCTCCAAATCCGGCTCCGGCTTCAGCTTCGGCTGCTTGTCCGGCTCCGGCTGCGACTTCTCCCTCGACGTCCACTGCGCCGTCCCCCGCCCGATCAGGCACAAGTTCCACCTCCACCCGCTCAGCTTCTTCAATGAGGTATAGCTCAACCTGACCTGATTTGGATCATCCCGGGCTTTTAGCTCAGAAACGAGGAACTTTTGCAGTGGAAAGGGAGGTCCCTGAGCTGCGATTTCTGCCGGAAGCCTTGCGAATCGCTCGTGCTGTACTGCCTCGAGTGCCAGTTCGGTATACACTTGCTGTGTGGGCCTCTGCCGAGTACGATCCATTTCGAGGACTGCCACGAGGACCGCCTCACCCTCACACTCTCTCTTGAGGTGGACGAGGATGACAGTGATGATGAGGAATGTTTCTATTGCGACGTGTGTGAGAAGGAAGTTGAACTCCATACTCCTGCTTACACCTGTAAAGGATGCTACACCCTCGCTCACATCACGTGTGTCATCGATGAGGTCCGTTCCATTCCACTCCATGAACTCTACTGTCTTTCTTTCTGCCTGATGATTGTCTGTTTGTTGCTGTAAGTTCGAACCCTGACGTGATACTCTGGCTTGCAATTTTGACTCATAAGGCACATGGGGAACGTGGCGATGAGGAAGCAGTGACTCGTGTTAACCCATTCAATTACCGCCCGCTTTCGTTTAGGGAGCTATGATTTTGTCTTCCTATATCATGAAATACTGATTCTGAAAACAGATTATTGACCACGGCCAGGTGTGTTTTTATAGCTGGAATCAGTCAAATCTTGGGTCTGTCCCCGGTTGGAATGCGAAATTGCATCATTTATGTTGCTCAATGAATCATTCGTAGCGAGAGTGACGGCTTTGGGTTGCTTTTTATCAGTAAAAAAGAAAAATATGGACTTCTATGGCATAATTTCTGGTGCATGCGCTTAACTGGACTTAACAGCTGACAAGATGAATTTTAATTTTCTGATGAGAACATGGTGATTCGATTTCCATGACTTGATATATATATATATATATATATATATATATATGCGCAGAGCACCTCTTGTTAGCTAAAGAATAAGCTGTTGCTATCTAGTCTTAGAGATATTATGTGGGAATTTTGGGTTCTGTCTATATTTTTTCCTTACTCAGAGAACTTTCAGGTGCTGACTTCGTTGAAGAGAGAGCATACTGTGCCGTTGATTAGTATCGATGGAAAAGCTGAGCAAGATGGTCAAAGTGCTGAAAAGGCGGCGAAGATGAAAACCCTGCAAGGCATAATGAATGATTTTAATGACAGCGAGAAGAAGGATTTGGATAAACTCTTCAAGAGGAGAGTGGCAGAAATTGTGAGAGCGTGGGCCTTCCGCAAGACGAGCGCTTGCAGTAGGATCCAGTCACCGTTTTCTGATCAAGTGTTTGTGAAGTTCATGGATAGGCTTCATAACCTCAATATCCATCACACAGATCCTTCCGCATTGGATGAAGAGGGTGAAGAGCTTGTGGCCGTGGGAGAATACAAGGTGACCAGGAAATTGGCTCCTGTGCTGGAAGATCTATTTGCCAAATATGGGGATGTCAGTGCAAAAGGCATATTGAGCTCGGATTCCAAAGTTAAGACGTATGTGTTTGTAATTTTGTGTTGGACCATAAATAGCATGCTCCACACCAAAGTGAGTGAGATCTCCGAAGGCTTGCTATATCGTTGGTGGAGCTACCTCATCTTTGTACACTCTTCGGCGTTTGAAATCACCTTTGGCATTGATCGTTTAAAGGAAGTCATACGAGCTCACTACAGTCTACGGGATGAGAGCAACACCATTACAAAGTTAGATAGAGAGATTGCGGATCTTACAGATGAGATTCATGAACTTAAACAGAAGCTGGATAAAAGGGAAAAGAGATTACGGGCAAGGAATCTGGTGCGGATAACGTATGGACGTCCCACTGATGAAAGCTTGAAGGAAGCCTATGCGAGCAAGGCTTTGGCCTGGAAATGGCAAATCTAACTCGTCAACAATTTTTCACTTTATTCTAGCTAGATATGGATGTTGAGATCTTTTGCATGCTAAGAGTCTGGTCTGTCAAGGTGTGGGAGAGTTAAAAGAGTGGCAGTGTATAATAATATTATTGTTCAGAAATTGTTGCATGTAGCGTACAATGTCAGAAGAAGTAGCTCGTGCATGGCTTGTGAAGATGTCTTTAAATGCCGCCGTCCGTAATTTAGAAAAACATCCTGTTTATATGCGTGTGGCTTTTAAGTAGAGTACTGAGGATGTATAATATAGTATAGTGATATAGTTCATCTATTCTTCTTCTTCTTCTTCTTCTTCTTCTTTTCCGTTTTTGTTTTGTAGCATTTGTGTTTCGAACTTCCGGCTACCTCATGTTCCCAGTCGATATTTAAAATGTTTGGCATAAATTTGTTGCATCTCGACAGTAGCTTAATTTATGTGATAAAAAGCGTCATGATTTGTTCTGTACGACCAATATTCTGTTCTCTTTATTACGAAACAAATTGAAAACTAGCTTTTCTTTTAAATTTTAAAATAAAATTTTGGATAAAATTGAGGATAACGGTGAAATTTGAGTTTTTTTCCCCTTAGATATGTGTGGTTTACCTTCATTAATTTAATCGATAATTACAAAGATTTACGACACTCATCCAAGGACAGCCTCAAGAAACCAGAATAGCTAACTGCAAAATTTCTCCTAGTGGGGCATGCAAACCAAGACGGGCAGCAGAAAGACTTACCACTTTACAATTAAAATTTTGCAACACAAGTATCATCTCCTTTTAACTCTATTTCAACAATCCCTTTTAACTAAAGAAGAAATCGGGACTGTAATCTTCTTGAAAATTCGGTCATTAATTTCAATCTTGCCAAAGACAGTATACACAGAAACCCCAGAGCAACTTCAGGGTGATTAGTGTCCAGCTTACTTCCTTTGAGAGATGATGTCCATATAAATTTTGAATGCCAATCAGCAACCAAATCTATTTACTCCTACCGCCCGTACGCTCATCCAAAGACCGCAAGTGGCTGAACAACACAGAGAAGAAAAGATATCTCTAGTCTCCATGGACCTACCACAATATTCACAATCAGCAGTTTGAACAGCATGCCGATTGAGTAGCAGCATATCCTTCCTTTGTATCCAACTTGTTCTGCCAGACCAGCCGACATATGAAAGCCACCCTTAGAACACGACCTTGAAACCACGCAGCCTTAGCCTGGCCGACTTTCACACCTCTTGCGCCCATAGGGAACTAGCGTTTTAACATAATAAGCCAAATGTGCCAAAGGATGCCAACTTTATTACAACTCTCCAAATCTCTCATTCCAACCAAAGTCGACCCCCATGCTTTTTGGCAAGCAAACCACCTTCCCATTCACCTTTGCACCTCCTTTCAATCTGTCAGGAACAACAGACCATAAGAAAACCCTACACTTCTGACGAACAAACTTGATGACCTTTTTTTGGCAAAATAGAGCATCAATAACTTGCCATTGCAAAAAGCACAGAGTTTATAAGTTGCACTCTCCTTGCATAGAAAAGATGCTTTGTCGTCCAACTTTTAATCCTCTGTGTGTGTGTGTGTGTGTGTGTATATATAGAAAAGAGTTCCTCTTTTGAAACCTGTGCATGCCGAAATCTGAGAGATATGATCGGGACTCAAAACTCTCCAACAAAGAGAATTTCATTTTTCGTTGATTTTAAGGCCAGATAGATCATGAAACCTCTCCAACTCCCTTAATACAGCTTTGAACAGAAGAGTAGGAACCACTAGTGAATATGAATAAATAATCCGTAAAGCATCAATGGGTTGTCTTCAACTTCTTGCACCCTGGATGATAGCCAAATAACCCGCCAATAGCTGCAGCATTAAGAAGTCATGAAAGACCATTCATAGCAAGCACAAACAGATAGGAAGACGAGGGATCATCCCATCTAAGACCCCTCCCACCGGGGAAATATCCAGCAAATGAGCCATTAATGGACACGGAGAAGCAAGGGAGAGTTCTACAACCAGCGATCTGCCTGACCAATCTCTCAGGAAACCCCGTTGCCTTCATAAGATTCAGGACAAAATCCCACCTCAGAAAGCCAAAAGTTTTCACGAAATCAACTTTAATAGCACATCCAGGAGTAATGGAACTCCTACTGTATCCCTTCACTGGCTCGTGTGCTAAAAGAACATTATCGTATTCTTCTCCCCTTAACAAAAAGCTGATTGGCTCTTACTGATCATCATTGGAAGCACCGATTTTATTCTGTTGGCCAACACCTTAGGAACGCACTTATAAAAAACAGTACAACAAGAAATAGGTCTAAAATCCTTCATTCTGTCAGCCTTGACCTTCTTAGGACCCAAAGTAATGATAATTGAATTTGCTTCTCTGCTCATTCTACCCAAATGAGAAAATGATAGCTCTGCATTAATAAAATCAGATTTTACGACATTCCAAGAGGACTTGAAAAAATGAGTTGTAAGCCCATCGAGACAGGGACTTTACTCCTTTTATGGCAGAATGAATTCCTTTCCTTTAGCTGTGGTGCGGGATGGCCCCCATCATTGTCTGGGATTATTAGTGCAATTATTGCATTGTAATGTTGATATAACGGACATGCTGGCAGGTCCTTCTCTGCTCAGTAATATGAATCTGACTTCCAAGCTGATTGGGCATTGGTCATTTTGTGGGGTACCCACTACATTACATATGGCACAATCTAACTGATAGAAATACCCTATGCCTAGCTGTCTGGAAAATGGAAATATCAGATAAAATATGTACAAGAATCTTGTCCCCTAATACTCCTCCAATATTCAAAGGCAGGGAAAAGTATTAGTATTAAAAAAATGAATAAAAAAAAGAGGGATAGTAAGCAAAATAACGTTTTTCTAATTTTTATGTCCCTTTCGTTAATAAAAAAAGAAAAAAATTATGTCCCTTTCTCCTTCAAGTAAAGCATCATTTAAAAAGTATTAAAGAATGTGTATCAGTGACGTAATTTTTGCTTGATAATCAAGAAATTTTAGATTCGATATTCATTTTAAGATTACTCATCCTCTTTTATTAATTATTAATATTTTTATTTTATTATATTAAGTAAGTTTTCCTTATAATAAAAAAAAGCACCATTTGAGAAGTATTCACCGAAAAAAAAAAGCATCATTTAAAAAGAAGCTTTGTGTTTCTTGACGGAGTGTGTCAGTGCTCAATGATAGTCACAATTATTATTATTATTTTTTTGGGTGAGTGACACCCATTATATATTTAGTACAGTTATAGGCCACTTTGATCTACTCATTTATTGTCGTATAGTTCTTTTTTTTTTAATAAATGAGATTTACGAATTTAATACAATACATATTTAATATGGTTGTAGGTCACCTTGATCTAATTATTTATTGTCCTGTAGTTGCTTTTTCGATTATAAAGAAGATTTATGAATTTAATATAATAAAATAAAAATTTTAATACCTAATAATGAAACACGAATAGTTCCCTATGGGATCGTGCGTACTATACCATCTTTCACAGTCGTATAGTTCTTTCTTTATGTCATAAAAACCAAGCTTTTGTCTGGACAAGCAGATGTTTGCCGAAATCCATGGAGCTCCATGGCAAGAAAGAGCGGGGGAAGTGAGGTGGGAAAACCAGTCTCTGTCCTGCTACCTTGAGACAGGAGGGGAGTCTGAGAGAGAGAGAGTGAGTGAGAGAGAGAGAGGAGAAGCAGTTGAAGTTGGGTTGCATGAGTAAGTATTCTTTTGCTTTGATGAGCCACCTCTTGTAATTTCATGGCTGTAACGAACCGCAAGTTTAGCTTAAGTTTCTTATGGTGTTAGTATTGGTTCGTTCTGTGCAGATCACTTTAGCAAGAAACTTGGAAGTGGTTTCGGTTGAAAGAAAGACACTGCGGTATGAACTAAAGCATACAAAATGAAGGTACATCTGTGCAATTATTTGAGAAATGGGAATTGAGATTTTTTAATGAATGGATGGTTGAAGAAAGTGGATGGTCTCATTTGGCAAATTAATGGTTTTGGTCCTTCTTGTTGAAGACAGTGTTTTTGCCATGAAAGTCTCATCTTCAGGTGGAAAGAGAATATGATAGAAAATTTAGTCGGCCGTTTCCCGTGGCTTCAGCTCTCTGCTTAGAGCGAGCTCCATAAATATTTTTTGTTGTGGTTTATAATAACTTTTGCTTGTGTGTATAAATTGGTGAGCCTCAAATATCCGATACTGCATTTGCTTTGCATGTTGTAAACTGCAAGAATTAATCTAAACTTTGGATTTTATGGTTCCACAGTCTGTGTTGAGGCCATAAAAACTTCTAGTTGATTGTCTGGGGCTAATAGAAGATCTCTGGGGAGAAGGGAAGGCGTGCCCGCAGCCGTCTTTTCACTATTGGAAGGAAACACTGGTGACTGCCAGAAACCAATCCATGGAGAAGAAGGAAAGCGTTGACCACTTCAGCCACCAGCATCCATTGGACCCGTGCCATCTTGAGGAAGAGGAAAAGGTCATGTGTGCTGCATGCGAGAAACGCTGTAGGGATCAGTCCTATGGCTGCAGTGAATGCCGCTTTTTTCTTCATGAAGAATGTGCTGAGTTGCCGAGGGAACTCAAACACCCTATGCATTCTCCTCACCATCTCAAACTCTCCGACACAGCGAACTATCTGGGTGCTATCTATTGCGATGCCTGTATGAAAAGATCCCGTGGGTTCACCTTCCGCTGTGAGGAGTGTGATTTTGATTTAGACATCGATTGTGCTCAAAAAGCCGAATCTGAAGTCAAGAAGAAGTCAATCTACCACTTCAGCCACAAGCACGTATTATCACTAGAGGAAGATGGTATCGTTCCAAAAGAAAAAGATGTCGTTCAGGAAGTTTGGTGCAAGGCTTGTGAGAAACGCTGCTCGAACCCTGCATATGTCTGTGCGCCATGTGAATATTTCCTCCATAAATCATGCGCGGAGTTGTCTCTTGAACTTATTCACCCCTTACACTCAATGCACCCACTGAAGCTGCAGATCACTGCATATGATGGACCAGTATATTGTGATTCCTGCTACAATAAGGTCTTAGGCTTCATCTACCACTGCGAGCAGTGTAACTTTGACCTCGACATTGAGTGTGCACAGATGCGCTTCTCTGCAGCTGAGAAGCAGATCAATGGTTTCAAGCATTTCAAACATAGCCACACTCTGGTGGCGAGTGAGAAGAATGAAGACGATAAGGTTCTATGCGTAGCGTGCTGGGAAAGATGTTCAGGTGATACCTTGGGGTGTGAAGCGTGCGAGTTTTTCCTACACAAGTCATGTGCTGAATTGCCTGAAGTAATGAATAACCCCGTCCACAAGGTACATCCCTTAAAGATGCAGTCTGCATTCTCGAATATCTGCGACAATTGTGATGTGAAGATTCGTGGATTCACATACCGCTGTGACCAATGTGACTTTGACTTGGATACCAAATGTGCTCAGCAGCTGGATAGCAATCCCAACCTCTCGAAAATTCATGAAAGAAAGAAGAGAGATGCAGTTGAGAAGGAGATGGAGCACTTTGCCCATACGCTGCATAAGCTGAAGCGCAGCTTAAAGCAGGATGAGAAGAGACGATGCATGGCATGTGAAAAACTCTGCTCAGGAGTAGTTTACGGCTGCGATGAATGTGTATTTTTCCTCCATGAATTGTGTGCACGGTTGCCTCGACGCTTCACCCACTATTTCCACAAGCATGTGCTCGAACTCCTGAGTAACAGATTGGAGGCGCCCGATCAGCAAAAGATGGATGAACCGAAGATGACCTGTAATGCTTGTGACAAAAGGTGTCGTGGATTCACCTACTCCTGTTTGCATTGCAACTTCAACATGGATGTAGAGTGTACTCGGATGGCCCAGAGGAAGCGTCGTGCAAACTATATTGAACATTTCTGCCACGGCCATCCCTTAAAGATCCTCAAGGAGGAGAAGTCTGAGCTATGTTCTGCTTGTAAGGGACAATTGTCAGGGGACACGTATGGTTGCAACAAGTGCAGGATGTGGCTCCACAAGTCGTGTGTTGATGCACTTCAGGAAAATATTGATCATTTCTTCCACCGCCACGAGGGCCAAAAGCTGTTGTACTTAAACACCCGGGTAAGGAACGTGAAGTGCAAGGCATGTAGGCAGGAATGCCTAGGATTCACCTTCCACTGTGAGGGATGCGATTTTAATTTGGACACTGATTGTGCCCTGATGCCCTCGAGAATGAAGAACGGTCATGAGTTCCTGGGGCACGGTCACCCGCTAAAGCTCGTAGATAAAGGAGGAGATACAGATATTCGCTGCTCTGTGTGTGAGAAGCGCTGCCATGGCTCCACATATGAGTGCGATCTTTGTGACTTCTACATCCACAAAGCTTGTGGTGAATTACCGGAGACCATCACCCATGACTTTCACCCGAAGCATTATCTGAAATTGATAACCAAAGACCGATTTAAGTGTAAAGCTTGCCTCAAGGAAAGCTCAGGCTTCACTTACAACTGTCTTTTGTGCCCTTTTTTCAGTTTCCATGTGGGTTGCACGGGCCTCAAACCCATCATAGAGTACGGTGATCACGAACACCCGCTTGCTTTCTTTGAGAGCGTGTACGAGCAGGAAAAACTTGTGTGCAATGCCTGTAAATCAGAAATTCCCTCTTCCATGGAGAAACAGAGAGACAATGTTGTCCGTTGTGTGCAATGCAATAATTACAACCTTCATCTCCTTTGCAGTCCCTTGCCTTGTACAATAGTAAGTCCCAAAAAGCACAAGCATCCACTTACACTCGAGGACACTTTTGTTGAGGAGGATTCGGACGAGTCCTACTGTGATGCCTGCGAGAAAGAAAGGGATCCACGAGAATGCGTCTACAAATGTAAGCAGTGCCCATATGTTGCTGCCTTTGATTGCATGAAGTCTGAGGTATGTCAGTCCACATTCTCCTTAACTCATTTGGCGTTATACTTTGCATGAAACATACAGCTTTTCTGCACCCTAGGTTGATAGTTACAGTTTTAAGATTAGGACTACTTTGGCTTGGCCCAGGCATGAAATTTACCTGTCATGTCGCCAATTTTCAGCATGACGAAGTTTAGATTTTACTCCTGCTGTCAAAAATGGCAGTTTAATGGACGAAAGATGGATCGAATAGGAACTTGTACAAACAATATTATACCATACAAATTAAATAAATCCAGTCCCCACATACTATTTTCAGGGGAAAAAAATAATTTTTTGTCTTATAAGTTTAGCCTTTAATCAATTTTTGATCATCTAAGTTTTAAAAGTGTCGAATTAGTCCTATATGTTTGCTTCGATTTTGGTCCATTTCGTGACTTATAGGACCAAAAATATCTTTCTTTTTCAAAACTTATAAGATCACATTTTAATCGAAAGCCAACTTATAGAATCAAAAATGTTTTTTTCAAAACTTATAGGACCGAAATTGTCTTACGAAGCAAACATATAGAATTGATTAGGTAGTTTTAAATCTTATATGACCAAAAAATGGACCAAAAATATCCCTTTCCCCTATTTTCACTTGTGAAAAAACTTCCGGGGTGGCGTTTAACATTGGATACATAGTGGAACCAAAATCGAAACCTCGAGGAGCAAAACAGCTGGCTGGCAGTCCTACGAAGTTCACTGAAAACACAGGCTGCAGCAGAAATGAATGGTTGTAAAGAGAGACATTAGGGAATGAAGAAGTACGAAGATGAAACCTCAGGATGCAAGATATCATTTCTTTCCCGCTTTATTTTTCAGCTGAATATTGCTCGCTCAAAGTGGAATCCGCATATATAGTAATTTGTTGATTCATATCATCCTATTTCTGGTAGTAACTAACTTGGGTCATGTTGGCTTAACTCGGGTCATCATTGTTCAGGTGATAGAGTTATTGCAAGGCAAAGAAAATCATGTGAAACTGAGGAGTCTATGCGGAGGGATTGCTGGTGAAGTAATCACTGACGGAATTGAGGCAACTGACACGAAGAGAGCGGACGGTGTAAAAGCAGAAGTTCCCATTGAGAATGTGGTGGGCTTGGATGACATGCTTGATTCTTTCATTGGGGATGAGGTCATGAACCTTACAGGGAGGGCGGAGTTCCTAGAGAAGGCAATGGCGGAGTTGTGGGATCAAATAATGAGCGATATTGTCCCGAATGTTTCCTCATATACTAATGAAGCTCTCGAGAAGTTAAGGACCAGGCTAGAGACTAGCGTACTGAAAGCGGAATTCTCGATGATATTTTTCGAAAAAGAAGAGACCGAAAAAGTCGAAGAATTTTGGACGTTCAAGAGCCTGGTCCCGACTCTAAAGCAACTGCTCCAGAGGCATGCCGACGTCATCAGCCGGTCGGAGCAGAGTTCAGAGTCAAAAAGCTTAATCTTGACAATGCTCTGCGGAGCAATACGAAGCATGCTGGAGTTGGACGGACAGATTGAGGGTGTGTCGGAAGCACTGCTCTTCAATTGGTGGAACCACTTCAGGCTTGCAGAGTGCGTGGGATTTGAGATTCAGTTTCTGATGGATCATCTGAAGAGAATCACTCTAGCTTACTTTGCTCTTAAAGCGAAAGAAGAAGATCTTGCTTACTTTGCTCGTAAAGCGGAAGAACAAGAAGTTTGGGAACAGAAATTGGAGGATCTGGCTGTCAAGATTGGAGAATCAGAGCATAACCTTTAGCACTGCGGAAGCAAAGCTGAAAGCGTTTTCCAGGGAAGAAGAGCAGACCCTCAATAGTCCTGCATGATCGAGATTATCTGTGGACTTACAGGTCGAGTCTCAAATGATAACGGGAGAAGCTTCTTTGTGTTGTAGCAGATGAAGTTTAGTAAAGTGTCCGTTGGATTGTGTACTTGAGTTCTCCAATGTCATTTGTCAATTGTTACATTCAATCTCAAAATCTTTTAAACTTCGGAACAAGATTACGGTATGTATTAAGAACATTGTGTATAATCGTGGTGTGATCTTCTCATTTGTATAAAAACTCTCAAATCTTGTAGATGAAAGGGTCTGGAACCAAAAGCTTTGGTATAAATGTTGAACTCTACACCTACTTATCTAGTTAAGGTATGCCGGTAATAGTTTCTGGTTTCACAATGTTGAGCCTTTATAATTTTCTATATTTATACATAACCTTAACAACGGTAACGTATTGCCTTTTGAATTGAGACATTGAAGAAATGCTCGGGATTTTGCATGGAATCTTCATAAGCGGTTCGAGCAGCTTGTACATATGAGTAGATCATAGAAAATAATGCGAAAAATAGATGTCTGCTGAGTTTCTACTAGCCTTCATGGACATCGATAGTCGATGTCTATTGATGCCAATAACTCTCGCCGTGTGGTTGCTATTTGGTTCTCGAATCTTCCCGCTCTGATTGTATATGTATCAAGACTCATCTGCAATATCCGGAAGAATATTATCAAGAAAGGCCAACTAGGCATGTCTGACCCGTAAATGCATAACATACACAAAAAGGATTTTGAACACAGAAAATCCACCATAAAGAGCGTCGAACCTCAGCTCAAGAAGGCCATTTATTTCAAAAGGAACTGAGTTACTCCTTCCGGTGCTTTTTCTGGTGTTCATATCAATCGAGACTGTTGATTCTGAACTCCCTCAAGTCTCGGGCATTCACTGTGCTCGAGCCACGCCAGACACTCTATCATAACCCCTGTTCGTTTGAGCATTGGCAGTTCAAACAGGTACAACTTGAGCGATGAGTTCTCCAGTTGCCGATCTTCTTCCTCTGGCTCGTTCTCGAATACATTAACCAATCTGTCACAGAAACTTACGCGAAGAACCTCAAGGCTCTTTGGGTTCTGAGACGGAGAGAACACCCTCTCCAGTCTCGGGCAGCAGTCCAAATACAGCTTCCTCAGATTCTGATAGCTATCTAATGGCATGTTATCGCTGTAAAGGCTGCTCAATTTCTGAAGGTTTGATACCCATAGAATTTCAAGTTTCCTCCCCAGACGAAGACCGTTCTCTTCCCGATCGAAAACATATTCTAGTTCATCGCACTTTTCGATCCAACAGCCTTTCATTGCACTCACATCCAAACCGGACAAGCAGCTCAAACACGAAATGTTGCTGAAGCAAAGATGTTCTGCTCTCCTAAGAACGTGTTGAAGATCTCTGGACAAGTTCTTGGTTCCGTGGACCTCTATCAAGCGGTCGATCTCTCTTCGGGGAGGGAGGTTCCTCAGCTTAAGATGGATATCCAGGAAACCCAGCAGATCTCTGTAACGATGCATGTCCCGGTGTTTTTCGCCTGAAGGGAAAACCAAGAAGTGAAACCTCTTGAAAGTAGTATCCCACAGCTCTGGATTCCTCTCTAGATAACTGAAAAACTCGGTTCCATATATGGAGACGAAGGAAGGATCAGAACTTTCTTCTGTAATGATTCCAGGAACCTTCAGGATCCCACATTCCTCCCAGTTGAGCTCTTCTGGAAGCCGCCTGATTCTGCCCCAATCAATTCCCATCCTTCTGAGGTCTGGAAGATGGAGCCGCTTCAGATGATTCAGTTCCTGAGTCCAATACGGAAATTCTTTGATACCGGTCCCCCACATATCGAGAATCTCAAGACGGATTAGTAAGCTCAGACTCTGAAGCTGTTCCAAGCCCGAGCAGTCCCTAAGAATGAGTTCTTGGAGCTTAACCAGGCTTTCAAGGAATGGCAGATTTTTGACAGCTGTACCGGCAAGATTGAGAACCTTGAGCTGTATCAGTTCTTCCAAGTTTGGCAACTTGCTGAAATCCGAGCAGCCACTTAGTGAGAGCTGCGTAAGACTTGCAAAGGAAGGCAACTCATTTACTCGAGCACCTGATAAATCGAGTTTCTCAAGGTGAGTCATATTCTTCAAGGACTCCAACCAAACAACATCATCTGGTAATGAGCAGGCCCCACAGAGATCGATATCCCGAAGCATCGTAAGAGATTCCAGACCGGGAAGAGACTTCAGATTAGCACAGTTCCGTAGCAGAAGGTGGCGTAGATTCCTGAGATTCAAAAGGGAAGGTAACTCTTCAATGTTTGTTCCAGAGAGATCAAGCCGTTGGAGTCGTGACATGTGCTCAAATGAGGAATCTTGGATCACACTCAGGGAAGCACAATCCCAGAGATCAAGAATTTCAAGTTTCTGGAGATCCTTTAGGGACGGGATCTCAATCAAGTGAGCACAACAAGCAAGAGTGAGCTTTCTAAGGTTCTTGTGATTCAAATGTTCGAGGTCGAGTTTTGTCAGAGAAGAGCTGCCCGAAATTTCGAGCTCCTCAAGCCTTGAGAGCCCTTTCATTCCGGGGAGAGTTCTCAATGACCCACAGCTCCTCAACAGGAGTTTCCGGAGATTGCCGAGGCCACTAAGCGAAGGTAACTTCTCGACTTTGGTTTCAGAGAGATCAAGAACCTTGAGGCCACTCAAGTGCTCAAAAGATTCATCCTCAATCTCAGCCAGAGCCACAGCCCCTGAAAGGTGGAGATATTCGAGTTTCTTAAACGTTTTGGTGCTGGGAAGTTTCTCGATAGCAGAACAGCCACTCAGGTTAAGTACTCGGAGATCACTCTGCTTCAAAGGCAGTTGGAAGATTTCCATCAAATTTGAGGCTTTAGAGAGATCGAGGATCTGAAGGCTCTGTGGCAGAGCTGGGACTCTGAATAACTTGGAACAGCCATGCAGGAATAACCGTATCAGGCTCTTCGAGTCGTGAATGAAGGGTAAGCGTTCAATTTGTGTATAAGAAAGATCAAGGAACTGAAGCTTCTCAAGCGGAGCAAAGTTCAGGTCGTGGATTCTCTTCAACGAATTTGCTCCATTAAGATTGAGCACTTCGAGTTCCTTGAATTTCTTTAGGCTAGGGAGCGTTTCCAAGCAAGAACAGTTGCTGAGGACAAGCCATCGAAGTTTGCTCAAATTCGAAAGAGACGAAGGAAGAGTCTTAATTCCCGTCCCTGACAAGTTCAGACTCCGGATATCAACCATCTGCTTGAAAAGATCACGTGGAAGTTCTTCCAAGGAGCTAGCACCCGATATCTCAAGAACAGTCAATGATTTGAAGTTTCTTATCTCAGTAATGCTGTTAAGACAGTTGGACTCTCTGAGCACGAGAAGATTCTGCGCATGGCTAAGTGACCCCGGCACAGATTGAAAGCTCGGGTTAAACAGAGAAATGCCCTGGACTTCCTGATTTAGTCCCATGGCGAGTTCAGTATATTGAGTACGGTCGAGCACAAGGGTGACTGGTTCCACGCTCTTCTGCTCAGAAAGTGTCTTCGCCATTCCTTTGGTCCTCGCTATTCTCCCGAGTCCTTCTGATTCTCCATCTCCAATAATACGAACCATTCCAAGGTTGCTCTCCCCGCAGAGCCCACGATCCCTGTTATCAGCCAGAGCCAAAGCCAACCCTTCCATGGTGATGAGATTATCATCAAGAGTCTTCATCAGGCATCGATCAATGAGCTCGATCAGGACGCGGTGTCCCTCTGCATAGGCCCTGTCAATGCTCTCAACTTGACCGAGGTATCCCTCCAATATCCAGTGAGTGATCACCTCGCTGAAGTGGAACGCGCTGCAGTCACGAAACAGTTCCCGCCCATGCCAATAGCAGCTCGCCACTTGGCTGGTCGGCAGCCTCTCGAGACAGAACTGGAGCAGCGGATTGACACCCTTGGTCGGGTCCTCATCATTGGCTGCTTCTTGCAGCTCCATCTCCAAGATCTCGGTGTCAGAATTTCCCCGTGCAATCCAATTTAAGGCCTGCGCCGTGGCAATTAAAACACCGGGCAAGCACCTGCTCTTCTTCACAATCTCTCCCGCCAGCTTCTCGAAGTCTCGACAGTCGGAGACTCCCTTGATGAGCATACTGCGGAAAAGAGTCAAAGAGTCCCCCTCGGGCAGGGGCTTGATTTCGACAACCTTTGCAGACTCCTCGAGGGCTAGAGCTGATTCTTGGTCTCTTTGAGTAATGAGAACCTTAACCGTAACCTCAACAGACTCCTCGAACAGGGCCCGAACTTTCGAAATAATATTGTCCACGTTCACCTCGTTTGGGACATCATCGAGGATCAGTAGAATGAATTTCTTGTGCTCATCAGCCAGTGCCAGGATCTTCTCCTTGAGTTTTTTCCGGACCTGGTCCACCATACACTGCTGGGCTGAAACTGAGGCTGATCCTGGTCTCGAGCCCGAGCCACAGAATGAGACCAATCCAGGTCCTGAACCATCTGCTTCCTCAAAATCGCTTCCGGGCTTCTCCTTCATGGAAAGTAGCGAGAACTGCCGTGCAATGTCCTTGCAGATGGAGCTAGTGTCATACATTTTCTTCTTTCGGAACAACCAAATGGTAAATCCTGATAAACCGCTGCTTAGCGCAGAATTGCTCGTTTCTCTTGCGATCCAAGTCTTCCCGACCCCGGACTCCCCAACAAGGAAAACTTTGAGAACAGTATCGTTCTGTAGGTGCTGCAGAATCTCCTTTTTCCTTTCTTCAACCATTTGAAGTACCAGTGCTAAAGATTAAGAAGGAGAAGGAAAAGCTTGTTGAGAGAGAAACATATAGTTTGAAAAGATAAAAATGAAAAGCAGCTACCAGATGCCCGTACTTCGATCTCAAAACAGCAATTAATTATTCACCTAATTAGTTAACTCTTTTGCCGTAACAAACTCCAGTATTGTGCTCTAATATATCAATGGGTTCAACACGTGTATCAAAGTATATGAAGCAGAACCAAACTAAAACCTTGTAATATGTCTCTCTTCCTCTGTTTAATGTTAAATGGTTACGACTACAACGTTAACAAGTTCATCAGAAAGCAGAAGGTTACCTGTCCCTTGGGACGTCCTTTCTATTTCCTTCGCTTTTTGAGTGCCAGAAAGTGCCGACTGTTAACACCGACAGCCTTCAGAATTTCGTCCAAGTGCAAGGGTGGTGATGAAGAAGAAGAAGAGGAGGAGGAGGAGGAAGCAGAAATTGAATGCTGCAGTAAGGAAATAAATTCCAGATTCTTTGTTGCCCTCTGAAATAAGTTTTGGCCTTTAGCTTTGCCAGGAAATTGGACAAGGAGTGGTATTTTTCCTCGCCAAAGTTTAGGGAGTGAACTGCATTAAAATAAAGTTTGAGGGGCATAGTCAAAGGCATTAGTTTAAGGGGCTTTTCTGTAATATCATTGTTATCTTGTTACGGTGGGAGTGAATAGCCCAAAATCGTTCCATGTTGGAGCAATTGTTGCGCTCATATGGGTCCCCCCCACATGGAGAAAACGACGTGGGGAATCCATCTATGTAAAAGTTGCATACGAATTCTTATAAAAAAAAAAAAAGTTTCTATCGATTCGACTTTATTCATGTATTAACACATTACAGCTGTGTTCAACACATAAATAACCTTTTATCATATTATTTGTTTGTTTAATAAATATATATAATTTATCTTTTGTAGCATCAAATATATATCTAACTTTTTGTTTAAATGTGAAACACGAGATAATATAGTATTAGATACGCAATTAAAAGGTGGGCATCTTATTATGTAAAGTTTCTTTGAAACTTTATTATGCTTTTGCGTAGTGGACATGAAAAGGTCATAAAAGTTTCCAATAATGCAAATCTTTAGGTTGCTGTTTGGTTTCATAGTAAGATTTTAAAATTAGATTTTGATTTTGATTTTGAGTGGAATAAATGAGACCCACCCTTTGACTTTGTATGAGTTATGTTGTTTTGTTGTGGAAAAAAGTGGTATAAATGGAGCCCACTCTTTGACTTTGTATGAGTTATTTTATTTTGTAGTGAGTAGAGTTAAGTTAGAATTATGATTCTAAAATACTATCCTAAAACCAAACAAGCCCTTAGCATTTTTCTTGAACTTCGGATTATTGTCGAACTTTATCTTTATAGTCCTTTTAATAATAATACCTTCCATCGTGTAAACATAATATTTCTAACATCTAATTAAGTTATTTCATTCAACATTCTATTTTTTGCTGATTTTGTCTTTGCTGAATTGTTTCATTCAACATTAAGATTATGATGAGACACATCTTGGATCTTTGCTTGGGATGCTTCTTTTCTATTATTGTAGTTCATGTCCTATGTCCCACCACTTTACATTTTACAAACCCATGAATTAAAGCAAATACTGTGCTAGGACACCTAAAGTTTTAACATAGTTGCTGGACACTCCAAACAGTTTGGGATCCTCTATTTACACCCCTAAAGTTTCCTGACTCTGACCAGTTCGACCTCCATCCCTTGCCGAGTCACACTCCGATACTGCTAGCAGCAGTTTATGGAACTCTCCGGTACACTTTATACATTCATTTGATAAACTTTGTAATTATTTCCTTTCTTCAAACATTTGAAGTACCATTGCTGAAGATTAAGGAGGAGAAAGAAAAGCTGTTGAGAGAGAAACATGTAGCTTGAAAAGATAAAAATGAAAAGCAGCTCTTCGATTTCGAAACAGCAATTATATATTAGCCTTGTTTGTTAAAATCTCTTGCCACAACAAACTCCAGTATTGTGCTCTAATATATCAATGGGGTCAACACGTGTATCAAAGTATATGAAGAAGAACCAACTAAAACCTTGTAATATGTCTCTTTTCCTCTGGGTAATGTTAATTGATCACAACAACAACAATAACAAGTTCATCAAAGAAAAGAACTGGCATTAGGAAGCAGAAGGTTACTTGCTCCTTGGGATGTCCTTTCTATTTCCTTTGCTTTTTGAGTGCCACAAAGAGCTGACAACCTTCCAATTTCGTCCAAGTGGGATGAGGAAGAGGAAGAAGAAGAAGAAGAAGAAGAAGAAGAAGAAGAAGAAGAAGAAGAAGAAGAGGAGGAGGAGGAGGAGGAGGAAGCAGAACAAGTTGAACGTTGCAGTAAGGAAGTAAATCCCAGTTTCTCGGTTGGCCTCAAACAAAAATTTTTCTTTTTCAGCTTTGCCGGGAAATTGGACAAGGAGTGGTATTATTCCTCGATAAAGTTTAGGGATTTAAATGCATTGAAATAAAGTTTGAGGAGCATAGTCAAAGGCATTAGTTTAAGGGGCTTTTATGTAATTTACCTTTATCTTGCGACGGTGGGAGTCAATAACCCAAAAATCATTTCCATGTTGGAGCAATTATTGGGCTCATATGGGTCCCGCTCACCTTGAAAAAACACGGACGTGTGGTGTGGGAACGCATCTACCTAAGAGTTTCACATGCATTTATAAAAAAAGACTTTCTATTCATCCGAAATTACTCATATTATATATATATATATATATCAATATTAATTCAACGTAAATATATCACTTTCTATCATATTATCCGTTTCTTTAATAAATATATACATATATTTTTTTATAGTATCGAATATATATTAAGCTTTTTCGTTTGAGCGTGACACACGAGATAAATAATATATCATTAGAGACGCTATTAAAAGGTGGGGCTCTTTTATGCAAAGTAAGTTTGTTTGAAACTTTATTATTATGCTTTTTGTGTAATAGACATGAAAGAGTCATAAGGTGGTGTTTGGATTGATGTAAAGTTGGTGGATTCCCGGGAATATTCGAGCTTTACCTCATATAGATTACAACGTTTGTAAGGAAAATGATTCCATGTAAGAGCTCTTCGTGGAACTCGCCGGGTGATGGAAACATTTCACCATCTCATGACATGGTATTTTAAGATTATTACTTCCGTGGACCCACCATCGTAATGTGCAAAAATGACAACTATCCCAATATGCCCTTGTTCAAAGAACATTGGCATTTTCAAATAAGGCCAATAATACAAATTGCATTATTTTCTCATCAATTTGTTTTATAAAACACCACAGTATTAAATTACCATCTATATTCCCTAGGGAGCGTTTGGTTCGAGTATTGTTAGATTACAGGAAATGTGAAGATTGTATGGAAATTTTAACTATGGAACTTTTTTTCTTGAATTGTTTGTCGAAATGTGAGATTGTTGTGTTTAGTAAATTATATTGGATTATAGAAAATGTGGATGACAATATAATATATAATATATTTTTATATAGATGATTGAGGGTCCCATGACCGTAATTTCTATTTCTAAAAATTCCATCTGTTTCAGATGCAAAGTCTTTGCCGATAAAATTCTAACTCGAAAAAATAATTACAATGATTAACTTTTATAAACTTTACAACCAAATATTGTAAAATACGAGGTAAAGTTCGAACTTTACAACCAAATGTTAACTTTAAATTTCCCTTTAATCTAACAATCCGATAACCAAACACCCTTAAGTTTCCAACAATGCAATCTTTATCATTTTTCTCGAACTTTCAATTATTTTTGACCTTTAACTTAATAGTCATCTTAATAATAATACATTTATTTGGAATTATTGTTGGACTTCAACTTAATAGTCATCTTAATAATAATACATCCCACCGTGTAAATGTAATATTTTTAAAGTTTAATTAAGTTATTTCATTTATATTATATTTATGAATCTCTATTGTAAGCGAAAAAAAAAAAGTTATTTCATTCAACATTCATCAGATTATATGATGAGACACACCTTGGATCTTTGCGTGGGATTTTCTTTTCTATTATTGTAGTTGTATTCATGTCCTATGTCTCAATACTTAACATTTTACAAACCCATGAGTTAAAACAAACACCATGCTAGGACACCGAGACCTGTTTATTTTCCCAGTTAAAATTACAAAAATTTAAATTTAAATTTTAACTCAACATACTACACAATAAAAATACACATTTTTCAAGTCAAAAATTTTAACTTTAACTTTAACTCAACACACTACACAATAAAAACACACGTTTCTCAAGTCAAATTTATAATCTCACCTCATTTGTCATTTTCCACTATCAAAATTAAGTTACTTTTTTAACTCTCAAACTAAACACACCACTAAAGTTTTAACACAGTTGCTGGACAATACAAGCAGTCTGGAAACCTCCATTAATTACACCCCTAAAGTTGCCTGACTCTGATATGTTCGACCTCCCATCACTCACGGAGTCACACTTCTATGTTACGAGCAGCAGTTTATGGAACTCACCGGTACACTTTATGCATTAATTTAATAAACTTTGTAATTATTTGCGCACAATGAGCTTGGCCCGGGCATGGCCTTCGTTGATCTGGAACTGCTCCCCGAGCCCAAAATGTGCCATCAACAGCCACACAAATGTGGCGAGCTCCCCGCCTTTGCTGAGCTGCTGGGCATGAGCTGCAGCCCTGCAGTGGCTGGCTGCGTACGATAGCAACTCGACCCACACTCTGCTCACGGTCTCCCACTTCTTCTTCTCTTCCATCTTGTTGAGCTCCTTGGCCAATCTGCTTGCCTCGAACAGCACGGACTTGCTCCTGTCTCCCTTCACATCCACTGGCCTCACAGAAGTGTTCACGGCAAGGATATACTTTGATGCCTGCTGTCCTTGTTGTTCCATATCTGCTGATAGCGACAACTCCTTGCTCGCAAAGAATTTCTCTGCCTCGGCACATGTGTCCCGGAACCTGCCATCATAGGGACGGACATCACTTCCATACTAGGAATGAATGAATACATGTTTTTTGAGCAAAAAGGCGAACAGCATTAGCTTATAAAATGGAAAATTCGAAGTGTTTCCATGATCAAACCATAATGAAGATGATTTCAGGATTTCCTATAATGAGAATGCTAATGGATATGGACCTTATCTGCCCGATACCCGCAATAGATACCATCATAGCAGATTGCACGACTAAAAGGTATAGCATGTAGTCTGAGAGGGTCTTGCTAAACTCGCGGCAACTGTCATCACTATTGCTTCCCGATCTGCGAGTGTCCAAGTTGTAGCAGAGCTCAGTAGCAATGTGCCACAGCAGGAGGCTCTCATCGTACTCCACATCAGCAATGTACCGCATCAGCTCCCTGCACTCAATGTCCCGGAGGACCCACTCACCCCGGGCCGAGAATATCCCTTTCGCGACATCGGGGTCAGCCGCAACCAGAGACTTCTTCTTCAGCTCCTCGAAGATGAAGTTCCATAGTTTCTCAGTGAATGTCTTCCTTGATACATACCGGATGTGGTCGAGGAGATCTTTCATACCTAAGTAACCGATCACTTTATTGAACAGAATCCGGGGATAATCATGGAACTCGTGAACCTCCTTTGGATGCTCTTGGATGCAATACTCGATAAGGTTGTACTTTGGGATGGATCCGCACCACCGCCGGAAAAAGCGGTTCGTAATCCATCTCAGGCATCTCGTAGACATCCATGAATTATTGGATTCCCTGTTAGTCGACCAGGTTGACCTCTTAAGGGAAAGGTATTTCATGAAGATCGAAGTTAAAATGGAGCTCTCTTCAGACAAGTTTGCGACTGTCCAGTCTGAGAAAATCATCTGAAGCAGAGCAATCAAATCGAGGCTTAGAGCCCCAATAAGCAGGGTGAAGGTTATATCAATATTGCTCGTGTGGAATCCCTTCTTGTCCATACCATAAAAGAGAAACAAAGCAATGGCCACGCAGGCGAAACAGACGAACCGGCAAATGTACCCAACCTTCTGCCTCACAACCACGATCTTGGTGTAGAGGACATCATAGAAGAAGTTGAGCTCCACCTCGATTAGGCTCAGCGCTTCCTCAGCCTTCGTATTGTGAAAGAAGGCTCGGCTGTTGTCCCGCTCGCGGAAGCTGAAGATGAGGTCTACGATCAGCCCCTTGAAGGTCTTAAACTGCCTATATGCCTGCTTCACAATTTCTATATTGTCCAGCTCATAGTCATCGGAAGCTCCAAATGCCTCGACTTTCTGGGATGCAATCCTGTTGTTGCGTTCTGCAATCATGATGATCTTGGTCGGGAGGTTTGCCTCAAGCTTCGAGGAGTACTCATCCATCAGCTTTGCGTAGTTGGGACCTGGGTCAGGTTCAGTCAGCATCGACTCGCGGAAGCTCTTCGCGCTAGCAAGATACAGGGCCCGTGTCCGCTCCACAAACTTGATCGTGCCAGATATGAAGAGAAGGATCGTTGGGAACAGGAGCTTGTTTTCGGGAAAAGCCTGGGAGAAGATATAAACTGCGGCTGCTACCTAGGAGTGATTTTTGGGTCAGTTCACGACCTGGAAAACTGTGTTCTCATTTTCCATAAATTTTCCGGAAATTCTGCATTACCTGGAAGGCAAGACCAAGGAAGTGCCGAAGCCAAAGCTCGTTATCCTCGAGGGAGAAAGCGGTGATGGTGTCAGGGCCTCCAAGGTGGACGAGGAGGAACGGTGCCCAGAAGGCCAGGAGGTCAGCATTATCACCCTCGCCAGGTGGAGCGGCTCCTTGGGCCTTCGAGATAAGACCAACGGCGAAGCTTGCTGCCCAGTCAGCGAGCAAGTAGGCAATCCAAATGAACATGATCGCGACGGTGTTGGCGGTCCTCTTCCTGAGGGAGCCAAATAGGATGAGGAACGTCTGGAGGGAGAGGCTGAGGAGAATGACTCCTTTCAGGTTCCATGCCTTCCACAGCTTCTTCACCAGCCCCAGCAGGTCCATTGATTTTCCCAAGTTTCCTGTTTGGTTTCTTGATTTGGAGTACTGGTGAATGATGGGAAGTTGACAAAGGTTTTTTTAGAAAATACGGAGTAAAGACAGATGACAGTAATCAGGGGCAGAACCGGAATTTTAAATGCACAAACAAAGTTAAAGCAGCGCTAAGTCGGGATTGGTCTCAGCCAATAGGTTGAGGGTCCTAGCATGTCAAAAAGGGAAGAGCATTAGATCGAAGATAATTTCCTTTCCTTCATATTATTTAGAGCTAGAGTGCTTTGTAGGGTGTCTGTCAACAATATGGCAGAGGATGTGGAGAAGTATCTAGCAAGCAAGTTCAAGAACAAACTGGAAATGAGCTCAAAATGCCGATTTCACAGCCAATTTGTGAAGTTGAGCGAACTGATCGAGCACATCCTTGGTTCACCGTTCCCAAAGGAGAGATCACTAAACCAAGAGTTAGTCCTGCTCAACAACGCCCTCGAGGAGTGCCGGACGATCTCTATGAAGAAAGCTCTTGTCTCCCCAAACAAGATATTTACACAATTGAGCAGCTTGGAGAAGATCAGGCAGGACCTGGAAGGAATGAAGAAATCAATTGCCGACCTGGCCAATAACGCCTGCCCAAGGCCGAGGGAGGACAGGGCCGAGATCTCCCGTGAGGTCACCACCAGGGAAGTCGATTCCTCCAGGGTTCGTGGGCTCAAGGAAGAGGTCATGTCCCTTGAGAGGCTGCTTCTAGATCCCAAGAGAGCAGATAGCTTCAAGGCGGTTGGGATCGTGGGGATGAGAGGGGTTGGGAAGACAACACTTGCCCAGATGATTTGTGATAAGCAAGAAGTCAAGGATAAGTTCGTGCCGAGGATTTGGGTATGCGTTTCCCACCAGCCAAACATGGCTAAAGAAGAACTGAATGCTGCCGTTGCCAAGAGGATCCTAACCCATCTAGGAATTAATGAGGCCATGAGTGGTTCGATTTATTCGAGCCATGGCCTTAGGGGGCTGCTCTATGCTCTTCATCTGCAACTAGCTGGTAATGAACTGACATCGAACTTGCAGCAGTTTTTAGACTTGTCCAAATTCCGGTCAATCAATATCCACATCAATTTCCAAACTCGGTATCCTCATAATTCGAGTTCTTTGCAACTGAATTCCAAACAACTTAAAATGAGTTCATCTATTGTATCGTGTACTGGTTCCTTCTCGTTAAACAGGTAAAAGATATCTGATAGTGCTCGATGATGTGTGTGGCACGGACCCCTGGTACGAGATGCTAAGTTCGTGCTTTAAGTGCGAGGATGGCACGGAAGAATGGGACAAGAGGCTTGCGCACGGGCTGCCCAAGGGGTCAGGCGGGGCAGTTATTGTCACAACAAGGTTCGAGGAAGTAGGGAACTTCATGATCGGGAGAGACAACCTGCACTTTCTACAGCCATTCTCGGACCCTGAGATCTGTTGGACGATATTCAAAGATGAGGTTAAAAGAAACGGGGTCGACGATATCAATAATGTCGAGCAGGTGGATAAACTGAAGACAGAGCTCGCAAATAAGTGCGATGGGCTTCCACTGGCTGCAAGAGTTATGGGTCAGTTCTTCGTAGAGCAGCTCAATGAGAAGCTGAAGCCAAAACAAAGCCACCACGGTTCGGGCTAATGTGATAAACCGTCCTGTCTCAAGTGAGCTATGCTCATCGTATTGGCTTAGATGAAATGCAGTATGTGATCATATCCAAAGTCCATATGAAGACCAAATCATGTCTACGATCGAATAACTAGTTTCGGGACTCGCTTTTGTGGTTAAGGTTGGATTTCGTGGCTTTGTTGTTTTTGTAATTTGTGTCTGGCAAGAGTAACACGAACATGCTTATTTCTAATCAAATGAACGGGAGAAAACTGAGTGTTTCTGAATATGTTTCAGCTAACCTTTATTACTGTTCTTAAGAGATACATGTACAAAGAATACAATGTACAATAAGAAAGTATTAAAAAGAAAATATTATACACATGGGCTATCTAATTAGATGATATTTGGTGCATTAAGATTGGGAATTGATATGCCTTCTTGTCCGTTCGTATCTTCGTGATTTATTTCCCCTACATGAGAAACCGGTTTGAACATGCTTCTTTATCTAGCTTAATTATTATTACTTGTGCTAAAGTATCTAAGTTAAAGCAAGACTACGGATGGCAATGGTATTGGTAAAAACCATATCCGCGAATAACCGCTCCACTTTTTACACAGTGTAACTGCACCAAATGGTTATGCTGTGGATATGATTTTTAATTTCAAAAATCGTGGTGATGCGGTGCAGATGTAATTTTGATGAAAAAACTGCGTATAGGAACCGCAACCTTTATATTTCTATACATGTAGATTAGACTAATACTTCAACCCATTTTCCAAGCGCAATCTCAATCTCACTTGATTTCTTAATCAACTTGATAAAACCTAATAAAATGATAGAGATAGAATGCTAATTTATGGATAACTTTTATCTATAATATTTTTATATTGTTTATTTCTTTAATTGCTATATTTTTCTTAATTTTTATTTAATTTAAGTTTGTCGTGCAGTGCAGATACTCGCGATTTTTTGGTGGTACTGATATGATTTTTCAACTTTCAAAACCGCGATGAAAATGATTCGTAATTTTAGATCGTGATGTGGTTGCGGTTCTCAAGATAACCCCAGTATAATCGCACTGCTGTCATCTCTAAGCAAGACTTCTAAATTAAATTTTTTAAGTGGACTTGAAATGGACCCCTTATGGTGATCAATACTAAACATTAACCATAGTGCATCGCCAACCCAACCAACCAGGAAAAAAAAAACGAAGAGAGAAAATATATATAAGTGCCTCGATTACAAGAAAAACTCATGTATCTAATACAATGAAATAAACATTCTAAATAGCCAATAAAGAGATATTGATTGTCCCATTAAGTATTTAATCTAGAACCTCCATCAAAGAGGAGAAATTCGACATCCATGCGAACTAAATGACAAGAACGAGTCGGTTCACATTGCTATGATTTAATTTACGGTAGGAAAAAGAAAACTATCCATAACATGATAATTTAATGAATTCCTTATCATGATAGTGATGGCTCCATCACTAGCCAATAAATTTTTTTTTTTTAAAAAGCATCTTTTTCCTTTTACATGAATATAAACAAATACCCATCGATTTATTAAAAAAAGAAGAAGAAGAATAAATACCCATGGCAATTGGCAATGACAACATCAAGAAGGGAACATCTTGTGCAATTATTTAAAAGTGGGACCTATTATTAACTCGATCGTAGTCAATAATAATGATATCATCACTTTTTTTTTCCCTCAGTAAGTTAATGAATTACTGTTTCTAATTAGTATCAACCGTGCAGGCTGTAATAATAATGTGATCGTATTAGTTTCACTTTTTGTTTATCCCATCAAAGAAAGAAATGAGATTTCACGACTTTTTTAATAAAGGTAACATCTGGTAAAATTTCTATTGGTTCACTGTTCATCTTATGAGAACATCACATGGGTACCACAATTATCTATTAATTATTTTTCACTATACCATTACGAGGTAAGATCAATCAAGAAATTTGCAGAAACCATGAGGGATAAATGATGTGGATATTATGTCTCATACCAAATGTTAAAATGTAATCGAAATGGTGAAAAGGGCCCAGCCCAGTGCACTAGAAAGAAATGTCTATCTGGGCCTGGGCCTCCAGGTCCTCACAATGGGCTGGGCCCAGAGGCACTCTCGCGTGAAAGTTGTTGGTTTGTCACTCTCATGGAAGTTGTTTCCCTTAAGCGATAATCTTGGACAGTATTTCTATTTTTTTAATTTTTTTTTTCGGTAGATAATCTTGGACGGTATTTTACTAAGCAAAATATCAACCACAAAGAACAGTCTCTCTTCGGTTTATAACATCTAACTTAATAATGAGTGAAGTGCTTACCGCATCGAATTGATAGTCCGAAGAATCAATAATTGACTACTAAAATACGAGCGTAATTTTGAAACAATTTAACTCCTATTTTCGCCGGAGTAGTAGTTGCAAAATGAATCTTGACTGGTTAGGGAATGGTGAGTTTGATTTTTAGAGAATTATCCCATCCCACGCATAGGCCTTGAACATTATGTATCGGGTTTGAAGACAAAATTTTGGTTATAATCGCGATAATATGATTTATAAATTGAGCTTTCATTAAGCAAATTTTATCTACAGTGTAGGATTTTCGCAACTTACTGAAAGCATTTCGTGATCAAGACCAAATCAATAATCGAATAATCAGTCGGCTGAGAATATTCGTAGTCGGTCTCACTAAAAAAAAGCAGAGACTTGCTTCCTCTTGTCAAACTTATAGCATATGCTGTTATCAGCAAACTTATCATTCGTCTCTTTTCGTCTTCCATCTACGCTTATGTCTTAAGATCAATCACGCTTTCTTATTTGTACTTTTGCTTAATAGCGTACTGTGTTCTTATATGCACACCACAAAACTAGTAATGTTCTACTTATAACATATATATATATATATATATATATACATGCGTGTAAGAAAATAAAGAGAGACATATATCAATCAAAACTCCTCCTGGTTTTTACCGGGATCCATATGGGAGGATAGGGACCTTGATTGAGACTTCGGATGTTACATTTGTATTTGCGGTGTTTTTCACCGTAATTTTCCTGAGTAGCTTGCTTAGGAGGACCTCGCCGTTTGATGTAATTTTCTTTTTTTGAGCATTGTTTCATATACTCTTTCAATAATAAATGAATTCTTATTACTTTTGAGAAAAGGAAAATAAATAAATATATATATATATATATAAATCAATCAATCCTTCTAAAAAAGGAAAATCGAAAAAAATTTATGACCGGTTTGAAAACAGAGTATGATTTTGTCTAACTTAACTTATATTTATATTTTCGTTAATTCAACAATACAATTATTACTTTTTTTATATTTTTCTTCAATTTAATAATAAATTTTCTCATATTTCTTTTCTTTTCTATTATTTCAATTAATTTTTTAATATTAAATTCTCTCAACTATTTATTATTTTTTCAATTCAACAACATAATTATTATTATTATTATTTTATTCTTCAATTTTTATAATAAAAAATTTAATTATTTTTATTTTTATTCATAAAATTAAATTAAATCAAACGGAACATTAATCATTTTCCCCATCGGGCTCCGCAAGAGAAAACACATTGATCAAACCCGGAAGTCATCTCAAACTGCGTAAACAACCACCCACAACCTCCTCCGCATCATAACCCCCTCCCCCTCCCCCTCGCTCTCTCCCTCTCTCTCCGATCGCCATTGGCGACTTCACGGAGCTGATCGCATCCTCTGAACGTGAGGGGGAAGTGCTGACGGTGAGTACGACTCATATTCATCATCCGGTCCACTCTCCATTTCTCCCGCCCTCACTCTCCTTCACAGCTTCTCGGAGGTTCCACTCCCCAGCGAGCACAGAACCCTTCCGATTCTCCATTTCGTGTCTTTATTTGGCCTCAATCCATGGCTTCTGCCTCACCGTTCACCGTCTCCTGTATCTTCGCACTCGTCCTCGCCATAGTCCCTACTTCATGCTCCCTGCCCTTCATCGTGCTTCACGGTAAGGAATCTGTGCTTCTCCGATGATCTTATTCAGGCCTAATCGGAGAATTAGACCGAGCATTTCTACTCTGTTGTAACGATTGAATGATCAGTCATGCAAAATTGAAGCGCGATTTTGGTCCAGAATTTCTTGTGACGCGACATGTCTGTCTTAGCTGAATACCAATTTCCATGTAGTGTTTAGTGTATGCTTGGATTGGAACTTCTATATTTAGGTAGTTTTAAGTGTTGGTTCAAGGGCAAACTTGCCTTCTGCTATGTAAATGCTTGTCTCATTATGTGAATCTTTGAAATTGATTAAGCACGGGTTTGCCGCTTCAGTGGAAGCGGTGAGTTGGGGAGGAGAAAAAGCGTACTATAAATTCCCGCTTCGGGATGGAAAAGTTGTTTTTTCCTTAATTTGTGCTCGACTCCCCTTTGCACGCTCTGTTCGCAGGTGTCCCGAAGGATGCAAGATGATCCTACAGTGGACTTTAATTGATCACATAATCTGAACTTTCAAGAACGTGCGTTTTCTTCTTTAAATGTACCTCACTACACTATCGGGATCTCATCAATGGAATTTATAATGCAGGAGTAAATTTGTTGTGATCTCTTTCCAAGTAGTCCATGGCTTCCTCAGTAAACTCGTTAATGTTTGTACGATGTACTAATGTGATCTTAATATTGAATATATTTCTTACGCTGGGTCCCTTGTGAATTAGTGCCATTCAGCCCAATTGTCTTTTTACTGGCATCATCACACTGCTTTGTCTATTTGCTGTGTAGATTAAGACTGTTAATTATGTTTACACTTTATCATGGCAGGCATTGGAGATCAGTGCGTAAATCGGGGACTTAAACAGTTCACTGAGCAGCTTAGCGAATATTCTGGTGCTGAAGGATTTTGCGTGTATGGTTATCTGCCACTATCAACTTTCAATTTTCCTTGTTTGATCTCAAGATTATCACACATTTACTGGGATTGCCTCTTAACTTCTCTGAGGTTTTCTGAGGAGAATGCATTAGGTCTATGGCAATAGAAAAATTTTCTCGAGATGTAGCACCAGTCCATTAAATTCCTAGATAATGTTTCTGAAACTAACAGAAGCGTTATTTTTCTCTCTTTATCATTTTCCGAAAAGGTAATAGCAGTCTGTTGACGGATGTCTTCTTTAGCTCTAAAAGTATAAACTCTATAGCTTTTTCCTTGTGGCAGAGAAGTGGGGCATGGAACATGGGATTCATGGTTTATGCCTCTCCAAGAACAGGTAGAATTACCACAAAGACCATAATGTCTTGTTTGGTGCAATATGAATACTGTGAGGATGTAATGCGAACTTCTATTCGTTCTTGCAGGCTGCAGTTGTCTGTAAGAAGGTGACATTGCTTTCTGGGCATTGTGGGCATTGAGTGTATTAGCTTTCCGTTTAGCCCCCGAACTAATTAGCTTATCGCCATTCAGGTGAAAGAAATGAAAGAACTACAAAAGGGCTACAACATTGTTGGTCTCTCCCAGGTGAATGATGAGATCTGCTTTCCACTTTAACTCCATAAATCTACCATGCACCAGTACTATTTCGGATTTCTACTTCCAGTAACAGGGTCCCATAACTGCCTTCCATTACTGAAAGTTGATTCTTATCATTCCATTTGACCTGCCATCCTTCCAATAGTTTGTTTGAACTTGTTAGTTGTTGCTTGTCTTATATCTTCCTTGATGTCATAAAATTCATACTGAAACCAAAGGGAACTCCTATAAAAGCATAAAAGTTATCCTGATCGGCTTTTAATTACATTTTGCTCCTGCATTATTTGCATGCCATGTAATCTAAGAACTGAATCTTCTGGTTGATGTTGAATTTCGATATTTTAATTCTTCAACTTCTATTTGAGTTGACAGGGCAACTTAATAGGTCGGGGAGTTATTGAATTCTGTGATGGAGGACCTCGGGTGAGAACAATTCTTTTGTTTTCCTCTTTCAGTCCATTGGATGTCATATTGCATCTATTATTAGAAATGCCAATATACATGACAAATGTGAAGATGGAAATGCTTAAACTCAAATGGACCTGATTATGAGTTGAAACATGAAATCAGAATCCAGCTTGCACAGAAAGGGCATTTACCCTCTGTAGATGAGCATATCAGATTAAAACCTGTCTTGTACTTGATATTAAAATGATATGTGTGTGTTAAGATGGTCATGTTGAATTGCATACTTCTTTTGGCTTTTTCATTAAACAGGTGAAGAATTTTATCTCATTGGGAGGACCACATGCTGGAACTGCTTCTGTGCCCCTTTGTGGTGTGAGTACATTTTTTTCCACCATTTCTTATTGTCATCCGTGCCATCATTACATTATGTTTCTTCTAGTCCAAATTCTCTTTTACAGTATTCTCCACCGTCTCCCCAAACTATGATATGGTTTAATTTGATTCACAATTATATCCGCGTTCTATTAAGTTGGAGGAACGTGCAGTTGTTTCATCTTGCAGAGTTCCTTTCCATAATTGAAGAATGCAAAAGAATCCTCCTACATTTTTTTTTCTTTTAAATGAAAAGGGTTTAGTTGAAACAACCTGATGTGAGGACCGTAATTTATGCCTTTTCCAGTACCTAGTATAACTGAAATGCGTAATTAGATATATCATATACTATTGACAATTCCAAGGCCTTTCTAGAATGGGATTCTCTCGATTGTGATTTATAGCTTAAGAATATCAAAGCATACATAATTATCATTAGCATTTGTGATCAGAAAACACTTTTAATTCTTTTTTATTCATGTGAATGTTAATGAGGTCTTAATGCTTTTTACAGACTGGTCCTTGGTGCATCATAGCTGATAACCTTATAAAGTCTCATATATACAGTGACTATGTCCAAGTATATACCCCTCATCCTATTCTTTTAATTATTCTGCAGAGTTCTGCTTATCCGAACAATCTTTTGATTTATTGTGACTCACAACATTGTGGCTCATATCACTAAAGAAATTTTTCCATGTCATATGCAGGCTCACTTGGCTCCAAGCGGTTATCTCAAATTACCAAATGTGAGTGCCCTAAGTTCCCTAATCTAATGAAGCATTTTCACTGATATTGTGATGCCCTTTACAATGCATTGCTTCAATTAGCATTCGTGCTTGTAAAATCAGTTGGACTTCAGAAATATTTAAAAAAGAATACTAAATTTTCAATCTGTATGAAATGCTTTAACTTGAGAAGTGACAACCAGGCTGACCAGAACCTTTTTCAGGCTATGTCAGAATATTTATCCAAATGTAGATTTCTCCCCAAGCTTAACAATGAACTTCCTGACGAGAGAAATACCACTTACAAGCAGCGGTTCACTAGCTTACAGAACTTGGTCCTTATCATGGTCAGTTGGAAAGCATTTCCCTGTCAGTTTCGCTTCTGAAAGTCTTGGCTTTTAGATGCAAAAGAGTGTGATAAACTTCATTCTGATCGTTTAGTTGTGCCTATCAACAGTTTGAGCATGACACAGTTTTGATTCCCAAGGAAACCGCTTGGTTTGGATATTACCCGGATGGGGCCTTCAAGCCAATCGTGCCTCCAAATCAGGTACCTGAGATTCAACTTTGCTACTAATGTTTATCGATGCCGATGTTTTGGTCTCTCTCTCATGATATGTGCAATATTGCGGTTAAGATTGGTATCCTTTTCTTACGGTTTGAACGGTTTCATTAACCCTCATTTCTCCAATGGAGCCTTGGCTGGTGGAACTACTTTCATTTCTACAGGATGAGTTATGCATTTCTTAATTTTTTACTGGCCACAAAATCATTGCGCGGGAAGAGTACATAGGAAGAAAAGCTCGAGAAGTATTTCCTGGCACTTTGATTTTCAATTTCCTTCAAATTTAGATAAAAAAATTAAATGGAACCTGATTTGTCTAATTTATAAATAGGAACTCATCGTCATCCATATTGTCAATGACTTACTTCCTATGTATACTATGAACTTACAACATTTTACCATCTGGTTTTCTGCGATGCAGACACAGCTTTACACCGAGGATTGGATCGGTCTGAGAACTTTAGATGAAGCTGGAAAGGTCAAGTTCATCAGCGTCTCGGGAAATCACCTCGGGATATCAAAGAGAGATATGAAAACATATGTTGTTCCCTACCTGGAGGGCAAGAAATCAGGCAAGTTTGGCGCTTCCAAAGCACAAGATATGCGTGGGAGAGATGTATCGAGCTTCAAAAGGTAAAAGGTAAAGAAGTTTGCCCACTGAGGGAGCAAGGTTAAAATATATGGGTAATTACCACATTTTTATCTCTTGATGTTCACGCCCTGTTCTGTTGAGTAGACGAGTATACCATAAAATTGCTGTAGCAATTTATGAATGTAGACTTGTGCTAAAATCAGGAAATATTTATCTGTTATGTATCCTTTCGATCCTAAGTATATACATGGTCAAAAGACGATAAAACCTTTCATTGTCATAGCTATCCACTGAAAGAGGCCTAATATTTGGCTTCAATGTGATGCGCAATCAAGCATGAAAAGTGTTTTTTTTCCTTTTTTTTTTTTTTTCTCTTGAGGGCCTGAAATGGACTTCATCATGACGTGCAATGGACCTGATATGGGTTTCAGTCCGGTTTGAAGAGTGGTGGACCTGGCTCTTCTAGTCATCTTAATCAAAGTAACCCACTTAATTGCCTTGCCTCTTCGATTCTTACATTTACTTACGGACGACTCATAATTACATTTCCATTACTGGGCTCATCTAAGAGCCCCAACCCGAGCCCAGGTAGGTACAGTACACACATTCCCATCGCTCGGATGCCCTTCAAGTTAAAAAGTTTACAACTCTCAACTATACACAGCAGAGGAGAAACCAGACAGCCCCACTGATTTATGTAAATTATTCATCGTGGGATGTACAAGGAGAGGGCTATCACATTAGAGTAAAGCAGGCATCTTACCACATATTTCCGCTAGTAGACATGGATATCCACACTAATACCTTCAACATGGCCACCGCTGATGCAGTTCTCCTCAGCACCTATCTTCTCTCCAGGAATCTTCTGTTGCTCACGGTATTGCAGCCACAGGCATGAGATCCTTGCCAGTGCTGCCTGACCAGCAACTCGCACACGGTAGACAACCCTTAGATCTGCCCATATCTCTGGTCTGACATTGTCAGATTCGAGACACGGATTGTATCCAACAAGATCCGACTCCGTTACCACAACTACAGAGCCATCATCAAAGGAAACCTGACCTCGAGGACAAATTTTGGCAACAGGGGCTTTTGTATAAAGATCAGGTATGTGACCATAAACACCACCTTTCTTCACATAAAGATGGTAGAACTCCTGAACAGCCTGCCATTAATCACAATTTAGGGAGAAAAAAAAATCATTTCTTATCAGGCTAATGAACATTTATTAGAATGACAAGGAGATGTGCCAGAAGGTTTAAGGATTACCATCCACTGTGAAGAAGCTAGAAGCACCCTTGGACGGATGGACTTGACATAATCATATGCAGCTTCAGGCGTCATGTGTTTGTGTTTCACCTGTAGAACAAAGACATCGGGAAGACGAAACATTCATCAATACTAAGCCTCAAACTATAAACTACAATTGACATTCCAGGTGATGGCACATACCAAGTAACATATAACGACGGTTGTACTACGACCCCGACCAGCTTTGCAATGAACATACGTAGTTTGCCCACAAGAAGCATTTTCTGCAAGACAGCAAAATCCACAATCAGAAAAAAAAAAGTCAATAAGCATGTACTTATTCCACCTGAAAACACAAAGTTGCACGACACATACCAACAAAAATAATTCTTTGCAAGGAAGTCAATCTATTATGAAATTCACCAGAGAAATCTATGAACAACTTTCGTTTCCATTTGTTCAACTATATAATTTGAACAAGAAAATTGTTGATGAAAACCGAAAATGAGGCACGTGCATCTATATAGCAAACACTCTCAGCTCTCATTCAACCTCCATAAGTAGCTGCCTCAACTCGAACAATCAGCGCTTTGCAACTTTGCAATTTTTCCAATTATTGTTATTTCATGCTTATAGAGGTAAGAGGGGAAAAAAAGTATTCTCATCTTTCATAAATTTCAAATCCTGAAATTATTTTAAATGACACTCCTCTTTGGCAAAGATTTACTTCTGAAACAATATTAAAAGGAAAAGGATTAGTTAACCATAACAAGAGAAGCTACAATTATCCTTCGCAGAATATAAAAAAAGGAGTACACGGGACATAACAATGCCAAATCACATCTTCTCACTCTTCTAGCTCAAATGCTTTTCAAAAAGAGGGGACAGCACTGCCCAGATTGTATCTTAGCTATACGGCACTGCCCAAAATTACATCAGCAGCTACCGCATTCATGCCTCAGACCATCATATACGAAATGGCCAACAACAAATACATATCATGAAGTATACAACAAGGACAAGATTACATGGATTATTTCCCAAAATAATTGAACAGGGAGAGTTTCAAAATCCATTTACAAAACCATTTAAATGAACATTTACTTGCTTAATATAAATCAAAGTCCATATTGCATTTTTTTTTTTTGTGGGTTGGGTGGGGGGTAGAAGACAATCACTTAAAACATGTTTTCCCCCTTCGAACAATGCTATTAGAATGCATACAAAACTCTCAATGTAAATCTATATGCAAACAATTCAGTCACTACAAGTTTAGTGTTAAACACTCACTATGTAGAAACTCCACTGCTTGGCATATATTATATAGGGATGGAGCAAAGTAGTAATCTCTTGTGGGAATCACCAAATGCTCAATGCAATGTGCCTGAAATAAAACCATAAAAATACCAAAACATGGTAAAACAAAGAAGAATAAAATTGAAGAAAAATAAACAATACCGAGAGTGTCCGATTTACCAATAATAGAGTGAGAAAAAATTTAGAGCGATGACCACCAAATTACATATAATATTCAACTGATTATTAAATTGCAGGGACGCAACAAAGTGTACTCACATGGTAAAGAGCTGTCGGAACCAATGTTTCATATGGCTCATTTAATGTAATCACACCATGGACACCAAGCTCCCTTAGACACGGGACATCGCCTGGGAATGGAACTGCGCCTAGCAATATAAACTGAAAGCACACGTATATTTGTCAGAATTAAGAGAAACCTCAACCGGAACAGTGTAGGGACAATTCTAATCGTCAAAAAGCTTATTGGAACAGAAGTAGCATTATTTGGGGACAAAATTCCGAGTTAGTATAAGCCATCGCACTATATTGTGTTGGATAAGAAAATTAGTCTGCAGAATTTCTAAGCATCACGTAAGCTGAAACACGGATCATGCAGGACACCAGGCAGAAACCCTGACGTATCGGGAACAGGAACAAAGACACAAACAACATTTACCACAGTAGATGCAAAGCATGAAGTCGAGAACAGAAATGATCAACATAAAACAGATGATATAACACGAAATACCGAACAAGAGGTAGAGTTATTATACCTCAGCGATTCTATCCCACCACCTGAACTCAGGCTGAATCCTATTCCTCACAACATTGTAAAGCAGAGTGGGATAAAACAATACGCGAGCCCCTGCTCCAATCAACACCCGCTTAACTTCAATCGGGACCACACTTCCTTTTCTATCACCAAGAACAGCGTCAATTCCATCGGAGGCAGTCTCCTCTAACCCAGCGCCCACCTCTTCTTCGTCCAATTCCTCAATATACATAGCCACAGTCCACGAAACGAAAGACGAGAAACCCTAATTATCCGAGTCGAGCTAATTGGGAGCAGTAAACCTGAAGTCGCAACCGATCAGCAAAGCCGATCCGACTAAGATCCTAACTCACGCAGTTGAAGTCTACGAGAGCACGGAAATCCTACTGAGAAGAGTGCATCGAAAGATCGGGAGGCGATTCAACCTGTGAGTGTCGATAGAGCGACTCGTGCATGAAACCGACGAGATCGCCACCATGTTATGGAGAAGACAGGCCGATCGGGGGGATGAGACTGTACCGATTGAAGGCAGACTGTAGACGATCGGGAGATGATTCGGCCCTCGCAGGAGATGGATCTCGCATAGAGGACACCCTAAACCCTAAGCTCTGGGACTGGATTGATCGATCTCGCACAAAGAGAGAGAGAGAAAGAGAGAGAGTGGCGCAGATTCTACTCTTCCGTCCAGACCTCTCGCTCTAAGCCAACTCCCCTTCCTTTTGAAACGCAGAGAGAGAGAGAGAGAGAGAGAAGGTGGAGGGGCGCAGATAACGTGACCATCAGGTCGGACGGGATGCGTGAAAGGCGACTCTCACTGCTTATGCCGTAATCTAAAAGAGTTTTACTTAAGTAACGTTTTAAGTATTCGAAAAAAAAAGGGTAAAGATTTTAATTTCGATTTTTATTATGAATAGAAAAAGTCTAATTTTAAAGAATTTTACGGTGTGTTTGGTTTCAGAGTTAAAGTAATTTTGATTTTGATCGTGAAAATTGACAAATGTTATGTAGTGTGTTTAGTTAAAATTAAAGTTAAAATTTTTTACTTGGAAAATGTGTATTTTTGTTGTGTAGTGTGTTGAGTTAAAGTTAAAGTTAAGATTTTTGTGATTTTAACTCTGAAAATAAACGGGCCGTTACTCCTTAATAGTTCACTCCGATCGGACTGATTAATAAAGTCTTTTAAAGTTTCTAAACATCCAAATACACAACGAAACAAATTTAAAAAAGAAGGAGGAGGATTTTATCATATCTTTTATGATATCACAGCTAAATGGAAAAGAGCTAAAAGGCACATCGTGTTGTGGGCATGATCTGACTCATGATGTGCTTTGGTGTGTGTCCGCTCTAATTGGAATTTAGTTATAATAATAAGATAGATAATGGAAGTAAGACGGACCATCTCCTAGTAGAGAAATTCATCCCGATACGATAACTATAACAATCTGATCGAAAGAAAAGCAAATATGAAGAGGATGTCAAACACTTTACTGAAAAATGTAACCCATTTTATAGAGATATCGGTATATCTCGTAACAACAATCCCGTAAATTTTATCAAAAGTTGCGGACATTCTCCATGTTGAGGAATTCAGCATCCTCTGCCCCAGAGGATGTAGCAAAGCTCGTTTCGAAATCCCGTCCATGCATGAGATGACGGGAATGGATGCGAGTTCAACCGTCCAAAGCGCATGCACATATACGTATATTCCGGGAGAAAGGAACGGTGCATCTTTTCCTAAGAGGAGGAAAATGAAAGATACGATACCCACAAGTACAACCTTCCAGTGGAATTAGGCAGGCGAGCTGCAGGAGGAGGCGGAGGAAGGACGAGAATATGCCATTTGATTTGAAGCAGAGGTGATGTGTATTCTGCTCTTTAATAATGTTTTGGTCGGTCGGGAAGAACTTTACTTTTAAGACCAGAGGAGAGAACCGTCCGTTGATTCACAGCCACAGCCTCCCATGATCTTCTCACTCGTTGCTGAGCAGCGAGTGACGCAGACAAGAGTCAAAAGCAAAGCATCCATTTTTACTTATATACATACATAATATATATATATATATATATGTCAAACCGGATTTCAAGCAGGAACGCAATGTGTTTCCAAATGTGTACATATATAATCTGGAAAATGATAAGAGTTTACTATGAGTCTTCGGATTTATCGGCTCAACGCTGCCTTGGCAGAGTAGCAGATGGATCGGAGATATATCGTAAAACCTTTTGCTTCTTGCGAAACTGCTCGAGAATTTCTCAAATTTCTTATCTTTCAGCGATTAGATTTTAGAACCTGAGCTATTATTATAGCTCATGGTCTCAACCAAACAGCTGGTCTTCTCGGAGCATCGTGGAGCTCAAAATGACCTCGATTACCAGTATTGGCCATTCTTTTAGGCTGCTCAGCACACCAGCAAAAATACAAGGATATCAACAGATACCATTCGGCCAAAATCTCCGAGAAATTAAACAGATCCAGAGTGAAGGCACTGTTTGATAAATTAAGCTCTTAAAATTAAAGACTTAATCAGTTAAGGGAAGAAATGTATAAAAAGAATGCATAAATGAATAAGGATTAGAAAAATTTTGTGAGAGATGAAAAATATAAAGTTTTGAATAAGAATAACCTATTTCATTATGTCAAAATTTTCTAGTTAAGTGGTTTTTTACTTAATAATTAAGTAATTTAGATCATTATCTCTCACATTTCCCTCTTTCCGACATCATTTTCCCTTATAATTAACTTTTAAGTATTTATTTAATTAATTTAAAACAAACGCACCATAAATGACGATAAATTCAGCTCTAGCTTCCTGCACAGAGAAAAGTTCGCTTTTCCTCAGCCAACTCTTAAGCTTACTGTCCCAGAAGAAAAGGCTTCCATAACAAATCCCAATTCCTTATTCCATTGATAATCTTCAGCTTAGATATATAGCTATCCCAAGGTCTTTTGGATTTTCAGCCACCTTAATTCTCGAGCTCTCAGCACGATATACAGACCCTGATGATTGAAGCCGTATGAATGTGATCTAGTAAACTGTCACTAACAGCTTCTGTAGGATATGAGCCACATACGACGCCGTCTCCGGAGTTTAAAGTGGTTTTCCCACTTTTGTCAATTCGGGAATCAGCTCACTTTCGTCACTGTTTTTTAGGAACTTCACTACATTATCGACATAAGGAGCTTGGAGTCTAATTCCTCTATCGAGCATTAACCTTGCGAGTGTTACAGCCTCTTCTTTGTGGTTAAGCTCGGTTAGCCCCACAAGGAGCTCAGAGAACGCATTAGATCCAACGAAAGCCGAGCATCCTGCCTTATCGATCTCCCTAAACAACATAAATGCATCAAAAGGCCTCCCCGTGGAGCACAGCTCCCTTAAGATCATATTACAAGTCATCCCGTCAGGTCTCATTTCGCTACTCAACATTCTGATAAATCGCCTTTCAGCCTCTTCCAACTTTTCTAATCTTATCAAAGAAACGATCAAACTGCTATTACAATCAGCAATAGAGAAGCTGCCGCCAGAAACGACCTTGTCAATGAATTCATCTACTTCCTCTAGACGCCCTTCAGCACAAAGGCAATCAACTAAGGCACGGACAGTGACCCGATTGGGAGGACATCCTTGATTGATCATTCTGTCCAATACCGCCAGTGCTTTCACCACAAGACCCTGACTGCAGAAGCTCTGAATGACAGAGGTATACGTAACAACATTAGGACCGCAATCTCCACTGCCTTTCTCCATCTCCGTCAACAACTCTAGAGCCCTCTCGAGACTCCCGTTCTTGCAAAACCCATCCAAGAGGGTTGAGAAAACCACGGTGTTCGGGATACAGCCCTGCTCTTTCATATCCTGGAACAGCATGCAAGCACTCTCCAACTCCCCCACATTGCAGAACCCTTTAATCATCTCGACAAAAGTGATCATATCGGGGCGAAGACCGACCAAACCCATCTCCCTCATCAACATTCCTGCAGTGGCCATATCGCCCTTCTGACAGAACAACCTAATGACGACATTATAGGAAACGGTATCAGCTCCTAAGTTAAAATCACCCATCTTTCTCAATACCCAAACAGCCTCGTCGGCAAGCTTAGCTTCCTTGCACAGATTCAAGACCACCTTAACTGTCTTGAGATTGACTGAGCACTCATCGGCTCTGTAAGACTCAAGAACTTCCAAAATCGCACCTGGGTTATGATGAATCCGGAAAATCTCACAAGCTTTCCTGTACATATGGCCGCTGTGCCGGTAAGTGGAATGAGTGCCGGCCCAGATGAAAAATCTGAGACCCAGCAGGGAACGATCCACAGAGCATCTGCGCAGCACCTCGCTTACGCATAAGGGGTCGATCTTGGCCCTGATGGAAGCTAGGGTTTTCTCGAAATTGGCTCCGTGATTCTGCAGGTGGGCGTAGAATTGCTCGGCCGATGAGGTTGCGGCCGGCTGCAAGGTCGAGAATTTGCGGTTCCTGGGGCCAACTGAGAACAAAGTGAGTCGAGGAAAGGAGCTTCGAAGCATCTCTTGAGCGGAAATCGATCGTCACAGTGCAATCGGAAGAAGAATGCGGGAGCCCTAATGGCCACTGACGAGCGCTGATTATCGGGTTCTTCCGCCGCGAACTCAACCCCGTTGGCCTCCGAACAGTACAGCAGCAGAAGGTTCGAGTTAGATGATTGAATTTGAGGCTTCAGTTTCAGTCCCCAAACTCAGTTATCTTTCTATGTGACCACAAATCTTACTCTTATTATCAATCTAGTCCTTGAACTCCCTCCCATTAATGAATCTGTGGTCGAGTTGGTTCGAGTTTTCCTTTACTCCAGTTCATTCATGTTAATGACAGAAAATTGTCCAAAAAAAAAAAACTCTGAATTCAATATTGATTTTCTTCAGACAATTCATACATTTGTTAAAAAGAATAATCAGACAAGAGAGACGGAGTTAGCATTCTTCAGTGTTTGGTATGAAGAAGAATCATCTCTTTCTTTCCCCTGCAATTTATAAATTGAAATGTGCAGCTCCACTTGAAAACTAGCCTTACTGATCGTATCAGCATCATATAACTACTTGCACATCAACTTGGCGATAATTCCGGTACTGTTTACTGGCAATTACACTGTTCAATGGCCCTTAAAAGTAAATTTAACTATTGATTTCAATATAAATTAATCATTATCGATATTCTGTAATCGAAAAAGAATGCACGATATCTTTTAAAGTGGTGAATATATCTGAATGCAAATTCTAAATTGATGACAGTATAATCTATTGGTCTCTGTCTGCGGAGGAGATGCAAATCCGACAATGAAAGCACTTAATCACCGTCATAAGCATGCGAGAGGAATCGGATTCATATGTCTAAGAAAGAGCTTTAATTCAAACCCACTTTTCCAACCCAAAAATTACATGAAGAGATAAAGGTACGTGTGTGCACACATATATACCCAATGTATTATGATAATGATAATCTTTTTCTTTTTTTGCTTTTTTTCTTTTTTTCATTCGCTTCTCCCCCATCCTATGCTTAGCTTTGTTCATAAAACATATAATAATTACTATAAAACATCATTAGGAATCCGTTAGCTTAATTTTAATTAGTTCTTCTTGGACACGACTCTAGGTATTTGTTTATATCTATGCAATCTCTCTGGGAGCTTAACTGACCCCGATTCTGTCCGCATTTTAATTTCGTATGGGAACGACATGTATACTCTATCAAACATCGAGTTACATGGCACATTCAAAACATATTGTGCTCTAAATCTCCTTTGCCACGTTATAGGATTAAATTGGAGGAGGCACAAGCTTTGGGAACCCTTTTAAGTGGTTATGTTCCTTCATAAAAGGGACAAAGATCACATGAGATATTGTGCAGAAATACCTTGCCGAGGGGAATAAACATGGCATAATCCATTCTCAAGGTAAGCCACAACACTCTCATCTTTCTTTCATCTCATGCATAGCATAGAAGAAATTCCATGCAGCCCATATGCCTTGGCCGACCACCGAGAAAAGTAGGAAGTTCAACAGATCGACGTGATTACCATTTTCGAACGTACAAGTCTTCATGCGCGCTTATCAGAATATAACCTTTTTCGGCTTCTCATCGAAATCCTTTTCGCTGCGTGGACCTTGAGAGCATCTAATTAAGGCACGTCTATTATTTTATATACAGGAATTGAACAACAGTGGCAATGAATGTGAAGATAAGAAAAGCATTCCACCTAAAAGTTGCGAACATGTAGACATACACATAATATTGTTCATTTTATAGACAGAAGAAAACGAACACACACATAAAAAGCTTAGCGTAGACTGACCAAAAGAAGAATCCTGACCACAATCCACGCAACCTATATGCCCGATTTCCCCTCTCTTCACTTGGGATGATTTGTCCCCCCACTATCAAAGATGCTCTCACTATTCTATTGTCGATTTCTTTTTAGATTACAGGACTTGTGGACGTAATAAAGGAATAGAAAAAAGAAAATAAAAATATAAGAAATTTCATCGGTGATAATACTACAATTTAAAATCTTCTTTTATTGATAATCTATATTATCCTTTTTGGTACCACTAACATGGTGGTCTAGTGATTAAGACCCAAGCATTTCACTTGAACATTACAAGTTTGAATCTCACTAAGTACATAGAACTAGCTACTATGTGAATATATTATGGGATGGCGGTGGCCGATCCATACTACTTGATCCAGTAGGCCTTGGACTTAACTCACTAGTGTGCTGGTGGGGTTGCGGGATCAAGTTGGGCCAAGTCGTAGCGAGCTACGGCGAAAAGAACATTTCATGGATGCCAGGTTCCCTTAATTGAGACAGTCACACCGAACTAATAATCCAACCTAACTTTTTTATTCGGAAAAAAAAATCCTTTTTGGTACGAATAATGTTCTCTCTCTCTCTCTTTATTCTTATTTATTTTTATTTTATTCCCGTCCATTGGATTGTGGAGATGGTCCATATTTTCTGCTCGTGTTCTTACATTGCTTGGGACTTCCTTTTCCACTTGTTCTTTTGGCTGTTTGTCTGTTCTTTGGAGGACCAATTTTCCTACAATTTCAATTTCCTGATGGACAAAATGCACCGTACAAAGAAATATATTTGACACAAGAGCTAAATCAGGTAGACTTAATCGGCAACGCAGAAAAGAAACTCCCGAACGACATAGAGTGACTACTACTAGATCATAATTCTCGTAACTGGAAAAAAAAAATGAAAAAGGATTCTTAGCAATTTCCATATAATCATATAGTCTAACGAATGGAAACAAGAATGAAAATTGAAAAACAAGAGAGATATTATCATGAAACAAAAGAATGATGAACGAGAGCTTATAATCATCTTTTTCGCCAGTTGTATACTTGACATTCATAAATCTTATGAATTTAGATCAATCCAAATTCGAGTTGAATTGACCACTAAAAGGTAAACTCTCCCGACCGTATATTTAGAATACTCAAGACTCGGAACCTTAGGAGAACTTATATGTCGAAACAACTGAACTGATTAATGTTTGATAAGCTTGTAACCGTCTTTGATCCGTCACTTAGCACATCTCCCCAAATCTTTTTCTCATCCATTCCATTCCCTCTGCTTTTCTTCCTTTCTTTCCTCCTCCACTTTTCCTTAACCTCGAAGTCTCTTCCTTCCCCAATATTCTTACCTCCTCTTGTTCCCTGGCTGGATAAAACCCGAACCCAGATCTCCTCTGGTTTCTCTTCCCCCCTCTCCAATGGCGGAAGCAGAGCCCCACCCTCCGAAGCAGGACGGCATCCGGGCGAGGTCAAGTAAGTACTCCGCCAACTTCCTGTACAAAGCCTCCCTTGCCTTGATATTCCTTGTGATCATCCCTCTGTTCCCTTCCCAAGCCCCTGAGTTCATCAACCAGACCGTGCCCAACAGAAGTTGGGAGCTTCTCCACCTCGTATTAGTCGGCATTGCCGTGTCTTACGGGCTCTTCAGCAGCAGGAACCAGGAAGAAACAGAGAAAGAAGCGAACCCGCCGCCGTCCAAGTTTGACAGCGCACAGTCCTGTGTTTCTAGGTTGCTACAGGTGCCCTCTGTCTTCGACGATGAGCCAGAGACTCAGTCGGGCTCTGGCGATGAGGTCGGGAAGCTCGAAACTTGGAGCAGTCAGTACTATCCAAATGACCCTGTGGTGGTTTTGGCTAAGGAACAAGAGCCCTCTGTAATTGATCAGCAGAGAGTTAACAGTGTCGGTAGCAGCTCTAGGATTGGTGAAAGGCCTCTGCTTTTGCCCGTCCGGAGCCTGAAATCTCGGGTTTTAGATGATGAGAAGGAACCCATTGACGAACTTCGTGGTGTATCTAGTAAAAGTTCCCTTTGCAGGTCTAGTTCCGATGCCAGCTCGAAGAGGTTCTCGGGTTCGAACCACGTGACTAACCGGATGAAAAGTTCGCAAAAGCTCAGAGGATCAGAGGACTTGGCGGAGGACAAGGAAGCTGCTGTTCTGCCTTCTCCGATTCCGTGGAGGTCGAGGTCAGGAAGGATGGAAGTGAATGAAGAAGTGTTCAATCCGGTGTCTCCTTTCAGTTCGATAGAGGATTTCGAATATTTTCGGGCCAAGCCTGAGGCGTCTAAACCGCAGATTTCAGCATCATCTCGGCCCAATTCTGGTTCTAAGATTTCCTTTTCGTCGAGGAAATCGTCTCTAACATCTGAATCGCAGGCAAAGATCGCGGAAGATTTTGTCAGGAAGAAGAGCTTCCAGAAGTCTTCTCCTCCACCTCCTCCGCCGCCACCTCCTATGGCTTTCAAGTCATCATTGATGAAACCGAGTTTGAGTTCGGGTTATCATCTCAATGGGGTCACATCTGATAAGGATTTTAGGAGAAGCTCCTCAACTGAGCCAAAGGAGGCTACTCAGGTCTATTCTGGGATCGAGAAGAAACCGAGAAGCACTCCTCTTCCTGATGTGGGGAAGTCTGTCAGAACGCTCCGAGCTCAAAAATCAGAAGGACTGGAAATATATGGTGCCCAGGATGCTGATGAAACTTTGCCGCAGAATGCCCGAAGAAGGATTGGTATGGTTCCAAAGCCGAGCTCTTTGGAATTCTCGGAGGAAGAAAAGGATGGTTTTGTGGAGGATGTCACCTCAGAGTCAGATGAGGAATCCCCTCTGAGCGAGAATGATGAGGAAGCCGAGGTAGGAACTTTGAAGAATGATGAAGTTGGTTTGATTGATAGTGTCGGCGATGGAGGCCGCGACGTTGATAAGAAGGCTGATGAGTTCATAGCTAAGTTTAGGGAGCAGATACGACTTCAGAGGATTGACTCAATCAAGAGATCGAGTGCAGAGATTAGTCGGAGCCTTTCAAGGTAAAGCTAGCAGGTCTTGGGTTTGTACTGAACATTCAAATCAATTCAGGTTTTTCGATTTCTTATCACGGCCTTCCGATTTCTTTGGGAAGTACGACAGATTGTTCAAACATAGGGTGCGGGATATATGAATCGATATAATTAGCAGGTGTTTCCTTGTATTCGGAGTTTCTTTGGCCCAATTCGATACATAATTTCAGCATATGCCTGCTGGTGGCACAATAAAGTGGCATGTAAGATTGTCTATTGTCTTCTCGGGTATGAACGATTGATGGCGAGAATCAAAGTCGCTTTCCTGTCAAAGGGATAGCTCGAAAATTCTTGTAGATCAGCTCATGATCTCAAACGTCTCATATTGAAGGACAAGTGATGTCTACTCTCTTCTGCTTCGTTGCATGAACCACATCTCAATGAGAGGTTTTCTCGCAAACTTCATCCAATCTGATCTTAATTTTTCAGGGCGTTTTCATATGCATTCCTGTTTGTCGCAGTCGCTCACCAGTTTGTAATCAAGCCGTCAAGTTTAAACATCCTTTTAGGCTCCTTCCCACCAGTCGCAAACCTTATCCAGGCTTCGAATTTTTCCCCCTGTGGCAGCCTTGCCCAGATGTCCTTAATCCCGCGATTCTTTCTATCTTACCGGATTACAGTGGCAGCAAAACCTGCCTCTCCGCTTCAAATGGATCAGATGTCTGAGCGGTGGTCCATTACAGCCCAACTTAATGCAGTCCGTTACTGGGAACCCCAGATTTCCCTTCATTTGGAAGCACCTTTTCTTCTATTGTTCCCGCCTCACAGTCGAATAATGTGGATCAAATAATCCAGTCACGGATGAAACAGGTTGCCGGAGAAACCGATTGCATGGTTGAAAACATTGCCCTGCCAAAATGACAGTTTGAAGGAAAAGTTTAGATCTCGGCAAGGCAGAGATTGAAATTTTTTATCCGAGTGTATCGGCTCCAAAACACTCGACCATTCCTGGGCTTCATCACATGGTTCTCAATCGGACCAGCGGCCATGGTGGTCATGGTATAGAAGGTAAGGAACCTAGTGGGATGGGATGGACACAATATACGGTGCATGGGTAACTTGAGATTGCAGCAACTACCATGGCAGGCCCATTCTCTCCAGAATATACTATCAGCCCAAATTCCATATTGAAATGCAACTTCTCTTCTGAAGTCCATTTTTATCATATTTCTGGACACCTGACCTTGGTGTTCAGCCCTTGAAACATCCAGTCATCATCTTTAATTATGCACGGCCAGAACCGTCTCGATCTACTTGACACTCGGTCTAATCTCTGAACAAATAGTATACTCGTGTTCCAAACTCGAGAAGGGGTACATTCATGAGCTCTTAAATATTGTGAGTTTATCCTAACAAGGTCAGGCAACTGGCTAGATTAAATCATAAACATGAATCATGTATCAGAACCAAACCTAGCATGAACTTTCAAGAGAACATCTTTGATTATTCCTGTTCAAAGGGGTGCTCCTTCATGTTGAACGAATTTTGATTTGTGGTGTCATTGACAAAATGAGATGACTTTACGTACGGTGAAGAATCCTAATTTGTCGGACAAGACGGTGCTCGAATGAGAATTAATCTCATCTCGACATATCTAATCAAAATTATCGTGATTTCACGAAAAAAAATTTCCCATCCTTGCTTTCTTGTTCAATATGATGTGACCAAAGCAACTGCGCCCCGTTAAACGCACAACTCTTATCTTCTTTTATGTCCTGGAAGACCATGTACGTAAAAGAAGAGGACAAGGATGATCAGCCAAAATCTGTGATTCGACGCAATTAATCAAAGATTTTTTTCCCCCTTTTTAATTTGGTCTTCTCATCATGATCAACAGGCACATAATTTTGACTGCTCTCTGCCTCTTCCACCGACAACAGTGGGACTGGACAAGGCATCGACAAAAAAGAAATTCACATAGAAGATTTTTGGTTTCCTCCCCTCAAAATCCGCACGCTTGCCTCCTAAAAACAACATAAAGAAAAGGCCAAATCATTAAGGAAGGGAATAGCAAAACGATGCATCTTTTATCTGGTGATTAGAGGTGATTAGGAGTTTCAAGTTTGATATTCAGTGGGATTATTCGTATCCCTTTATTAGATATTTAAAATTTCTATTAGATTAATGAGTCTTACTTATAATGAAAAAAAAATAAAACATAAAAAATCTCCGTTCCCTGCAATTATTAACCAATTATTGGACCCACTCATACAAGATATCTCATTACCGATACCCCAAATGGTACGATACCAATTATATTTGATGATACATTTTATTTATTTAATTATTTATTATGTGAGCATATATATTAAAAAGATATACATTGATGCATGTGTTGTTTCAAAATAACCGTATGATGAGTCGATCATATTGTGATTCAGGGTTCAATTACACGAACAAAGAGCATAGAAAGATTAGTCAATGGATGGATTAATAAGGCCTAAGATTTTGCATCGAGAGCAATTAATAGCAATAATTTGCCCCTAACTCTAACTATAAGGTCCTCCTATATATTGATTAAGAAATTAAAAGACCCACCAAAATCATGTTTCTCCCTAACAACCATTGTCTTCGACCCTTATCCTTGTAAAGTACACATTCGTTTTCCATACATAGTCTTCCCTAAGATGAGGATGAATGACAGTGCAAGGACCAACTCGCCCTCCCGGGATCGGCTTATCACGACCTGGGGCGGAGGACATTGAATGGAGCATGGGGTGCAGCTGGGACGGCCCAAGGGTTGACTGGAACGGGCCTTGGATGCGCTGGGACGACGGAAATCGACCTCGGGTCGGACGCTCCGGGGGGGACTGCAACCCGCTCGCACGAGGGGCACATGGTGAGGGTGGTTGGCGGGGTCATGTGCATGTAGAACTGAGGGGAGAGCTTCAGCGCCCTCAGCTCCTGCACTTCCTTCTGCAGCCGCCGGTTCTCCTCGGTTAGGTTCTCGCAGCACCTCTTGAGGAACTCGCAGTCGACCTCGGTCTGCTTCAACTTGGTCCTGTGGCAAAGAGAAAAGATCGAAAGACAGTCAGTGATGGACATAAACACGATACCGAATATGTCCTCAAAGGAGTGGTGGAATGAGGGATCTAACCTTGCCCGTCTGTTCTGGAACCAGACCTCCACCTGCCTGGGCCGCAGCCCGAGCTGCTTGGCCAACGCGAGCTTCTGCTTCTGCAGGGGCACAAAACCGGAACGCGTTAGACTAATATTACCAAAATACCCCTCTGCGATATTTATCGCTTCATTATCCCATCATATTTTTTTAGCTGCAACCAAACGGCCCCTAACTAACTAACATGAACTACAATCCCTCAACAAACTCAGACAGACATGATACTCACCGGGTTGAGAGTGTTGTGCTCTTTGAAGCTCTCCTCGAGGATAGCCGACTGGTCCTTGGACAGCCTCAGCTTCTTCCTTGAGGTGTCGCCGTCCTCCTCGTCGCTGATGCCCCGCGAGGAGGCCCTCTCATTCTCCGCGATCAGATCCTCGGCGTTGGTCTCCCTCTCGCTCCTTTTACCGGAGACCGTCGAGATGGTGCTGTTGGGAGAGGACACCCCTGCTTCCTCCTCGCAGTCCTCTGTCGAAGGCAGCCTGTTCACGTCGATCCCCCGGAGGAACGACCTGGCCTCGCCGGAGCTCCGATCTGCTAAGAGAAAAAGGGGAAATTATTTTCAGTCTCTGCACATTAAATATATCGGTGAAAATCACTTATCCAGAAGAAAAGAAGAACAATTTCTTTTCGTTGGAGGACAAAGTGGTCAGAAATTAACAAACTTTAAGGTATAACATATGAGAGAACACGGAGCCAAGAATCGATCTGAAAACGGAGAAAGTCCGGGGAAAATGAAATTTTAACAAAAAGTTCATATTGGGCTCCGAAAAGCAGTGGGAAAATAATTTGTTTTTTAGTCAAAAAGGAGAAGGGGAAAGGAAAGAAAAGAAATTAATTAATTTTTTTTTAAAAAAAAGAACAGAAAAGAAATGGTTCACTTTTGGAACAGCTCGCTCTTCGGGAAATTGGTTTTGAAGAAGACGCAGATCCGGATCAAGATGATTCTCATCGGCCGGACGTCCGCGAGAGAGAGAGAGAGAGAGTGGTGGTGGCGGCGTCGTAGCGTACCTAAGGAGGCGAAGCCCGAAGGAGAAGGAGTGGAGGAAAGGACCAGGGAGGGCATGAGATTGAGCTGCAGAGGTGGAGGCTGCTGCTGCTGCTGCTGCTGCTGGTGGCTGCAGCAGCTGCTCTGGTGGAAGCTCAGGCTCAGAGACAGCCCCAAGTCATCCTTGTCTACCATCGTTAGTCTGAGGAGGAAAGTATTACGTTTGAAGGATCAACCGGACGGCTGTTGGATGCTGTTGTTGATAAGGCTCTGCTCTGCTCTGCTCTGGTTCTAGAGAGAGAGGGAGAGAAAATGGCTTGGAGAGAGAAAGTGTAGAGAGAGAGGAGATGGGTTGATGAAATGATGAAATGATGAATGAGGGAAAGGGAGAAAGTGGGGGTTGGGTTATATAAATAATAAGGATGGAGAGAGAAAAAAAATGGGACTTGGCAGGGAAGGGAAGGGAAGGGAAGAGGGTGGGAGTGGGGGCTAAGTATGTAAAAATGGCTTTTCATATATTCACATATGAATAATGAATATGGATCATTGCTATTGGTGTCAGTGTGATGAGGACGAGAGAGAAAGAAAGAAAGGGAATCTCAATCAACTTCAGCTATATTATATGGTCAATCATATGCATTTGCCTCCACATTATGATACCTTTGCTCCATGTTTCCTTTGTCCTCTCCCTCGGCCCCCACCCCACCCCACCCTCTTCTTCTTCCTCCTCCCCCCTCATATTTCATTCATCTTCTCCCTTTTTCCAAATGAAATCGCGAATTATTTCCGATCCATTAGCTGTGAATAATTCTCGTTTCAACAACGATTTGACATCGTCCAACTCTATTCCTTATCGTGGTTCATCTATTTTCCTTTTTCAGTATTACAAATTCGCCACGTTATTTTGAGTTATTCTATCTTCTTTTTTTTTGAATAATTGAGTTATTCTCCCGATTTTTTTTTTCAAAGAGTTATTCTCATTATCGAAAGGATATAACATATTGTAATCACTGATTCACTCTCTTCATTATTCAAAGATTATAAATCCAATTCTCTTCACTAGTATTTCTCGTACACTAGTGATCATATTGTAATCACTGAAAATACATATATATATATATATATATATATTAATTCAATTTGAAGAAGAAAAATTGTACATCTCGTTTCTTTTTTTCTTTTTTTTCCCTAGTCTCATTTTCGCCCCTTGTTCATGGGAACTGGCGGGGAGGCAGAGTCAGCTTTTAATTTATTTGTTGACTGACCATTGCATGACCAGGAAAAAAAAAATTGGACTATGGAAACTCCCCGATTTATTTTCTCCTTTCTGACATATACATAAATACTATAACGTAATTTGCACCACTTGGGAAATCAAACGAAATTTCAACTTAAAACTTATAACAATAGCAAAAATAATTAATACATTTCCCCCAAATAAAATCTCGTACTTATTTAAAAATCAAATGAATAAATAAAATCTTAATTCCGGCATCTATTACATACCCCCTTTAATTTTTTTACCAGACTAAAGAGCTGCAAATCGTCCGTACGATCAATTACCGCATTTCAGTTTCTTGACCAGACTTTTGAGGCCACTAAAAGGGACCAAAATCTGTCCCATCGTGACGTTCACACCATCATTATGAAATGAAAATAAAAACATAGTAATGTATATAAAAAAAATCTATTATTCTTCTTGTTTTTTTTTCCCACGATGATAGAGTGACCACAAGAAAAAAAAAAGCATAGAATTATTATAATTCCTGTTACCAAAAAAGAATTAATATCCTGTAAATGTAATAGTATCCTTGCCGAATTTTACGAGGTTAATTTTCTTCTAGCTGATAAGCTTGATCCGAGTTATATGTCAAGATGTTAAATTATGATAGAGCATGTATTCTGACTTATTTTGACAGTATTATTAGATACTCCGGAAATGAAGCCAACAATTTTGGCACTAAATTGATAAGTCGTACCGAGAAGTTTTGAGTTAGATCGTTCGAGTTCTGTCAAGCTATTAAATTTTGATAGCGATTTCCGTAAGGATTGTCCAACTTATTTTGACAATACAATCAATAATTATCTGGAAAACTGTTTTTCCATATTGACAATGCGGTGCTGATTAGGTCAATAAAGATAAGTACGGAAAATTAATGGAAATTATGAGTCAGTTTGTTAGCCCTTGAATTAATGCTTCCTTAATAGTCAAAGGGGGAGAATAACGTGCCCAATATGGACCAAAGAGAACCCAAATTTTACTGTGTATATTTTGGATTTTAATGCATAACTAATATTGAACCTTAAATCTCTTTAATCAAATCTGAATCGTTCATTTTTATAAGTTTTAAAATTTCAAAAATATCCCTGAAAAATCACGATCGAGTCACTTTATCATGTAAAATGTCATTGAGGATTTTTGTACCACACATATAAGATTTATCTGAGCTAAGAATTAGTTTATTAATTCTCATCGCAGCAACACGCTTAGCATCTAGGTTGCAATAGCCATAATCCATCCCACGCCTAAGCAGCGGTCCTTGCATGGCTTGTACTCACCCGGTATAGTGATAGGAAGCCTAAGATGGGGACATCCCTTTATAATTATAGCACTTATTGCCCCCGATTAACATGTATACATATATATATATATATATATATATTTTTTCATTCAGCTACGTACGTACGATAAATTGAAGAACCAAATATATATAATTGAATATATGAGATATATTATATATCGGAGAGAATTACCTAAGAAGATGATGACTAGTAGAAGGACGAAGGAAATGCATGTCCCACGGGCACGTGAGCTTTTGTTACTCCTCTCGGGCTCTTGCGAGTACTCTTGACGAAGATGAACTGGCAGATTTGATGGATCAGTTTAATGTTATAGTGTGAAAAAAAAAATGGTTACATTAGTCTCAAGAAAATGAAACGGGTGAATTTTTACTCTAAACTTGCAATGCTGATTCTTTCTCATTAAAGTTTCTTCTCGGTGGCATACTTTGATAGTTTTCGTGCTTCCTCTTCTCTTTTTATTCTAAATCATTCTTGTTATGATCGAGGAAAACCTTTTCAAGTGACATTATGGATTATATCTTTTGCAATGGAATGATACCATTTGATGTTTCGATATACATTGATGCGAACACATACAAGTCATTGGATTTTGGTATCATTGTTGAAAGTTAGTGGGAGGAAAATAGGAAAGTAAAGAATGAAAATACTTTAAAAAAAAAAAAAGTACGGTGGACGATCCATATTAAATAGAGGGGGATCTAAGCACTCATATTGGTTTTATACGATATTGAGAAATATAAAAATTCACACCGAAGAAGCAGCCCCAAAGAATTGTTAGTTTGTCACCCTTAATTACTTCCATCTCCATTGGCACAAAAATTTCTCATTTTCAAATTTGTTTTCATTTTTACCCAGCAAATGAAAAAAAACAAGGATAACGTCATAAAACCAATATCTATTGAAGTTGACAAACTAAGCACTATATGTAATGTACGGACATTAAGGGCAATGAAAGAGCTCAAAAGACATTAATTAGAAACGCTTCCTGTTAGAATTAGGTCGATGCACGAGTAAGGATTGGTCTTAGTTTACCGAATAAGGACACTTATGGAAAGGATCTGCCAACTGGAAGGCTTTGAGAGCTGGCTTGCAGGCTTGGGATAAAGGATCTAAGTGGGTTATTGGCAATGGATCCCCAGTGAATTTCTGGAATGATGCATGGATGGAGGAGAAGTCTCTAAGGAATTATTTACGTATTTAATACTTCAATCCAAATGTTTAATACTTTTGTTATTTGTGATGACTGTATAGAATATTAAATTCTTAATTTGAAATACTAAATATTTAAATTGAAAGTATAATAAATACTTTTACTAATAATAAGTACTAAAATTAAAGATTATAAATACTTGGATTAAAGCGTCGAACATTTAACTGAAAGTACCAAATGTATTAACCCTATTAACGGTTTAGGTTTCCTATGGTTGGAACGAAATGCAGACTTGAGCATGTTGCCCAGGGAAGACGTTGAAGCTCGCAAAAACGTATGGTTTCGACTCCTGAGATTCCTGGGTCGTTTAATCCTATTTCCCTATCTTCACTTGGAAATTCAGTGGACCAACTTCTTATCATGTTAGAGGGATCCTAACAATAATAATAAATAGGGAAAGAAATGTCGACAACCATCAAATCAACGGAGGGAATGGTGATGATTGGAACCAGACAGACGACCTTTATATTTTTGATCTTTGCCTCCGTCTCTTCTTTGGTCCTTCCCACGAGTGCGGGCCCCTCACCGTCACTTACTTATTATTCATCATCCTCTTCCTCTTGTTTGATGAAAAATCTCTTTCCCCATGCGATTCCAACTATTGGGTGCGTGTGTCCCTTTCTTAACCTTTTCTGTTCATTGCCCTCTTCCCTTTCCCCCGTTCCCCGTTTCTCCTCCGACAGCGCAAATCAATGCGCGTGAATGACACCTCAAGCAATTACCTTACCGATCATTCATCCGTGCTACTAGAGTGCGCGTTGGGAATGCACGTCCCGGGGGCCTCGAGGGGCAACCCCAATTATTTGTCCCCAGACACCCTCGCGCAGCTTCACTCCGTATCGGCTCTGGGCCGCCGGCTTGCGGGTTTGCCGGCTTCGTTCTCCCTTTTTTTTTTCTTTTTTTTTAAGAAAAAGGAAAAAGGAAAGAAAAACTTAATTGCTAAAATAAAATCGAGAAAATGATCTTTACAAGGTAAGAAAGAAAGGACTAGGAAAAGTATAAAAGCAGAGGTTTGATAATGATTTACGACTTTTACGATTAGCGTTTACCCAGGGAAGTCTGATAAATTACGAGGCCCAGAAATATATAAGTCGGGACAGAATAATTGATATTCATGTACTTACCAGCGAACTTCTAGTGCTAGACAGAATCCAACTTGGTCTCGACTTTAAAAAGTCATGTTGATGGAAAGGCATTAAACTTATGGTCCATGTTTATCTCATCCGAAGAAGATCGGGCAGTATTCTCTATCTCCTTCCAATGGACCAGAAGCAAAGAAAACGACATCCTTGTACTGGTGCCTCCAATAAAAGTGCAAGAAAATGCACCCAGTATAAAAATTTCACAATCTTTGCTGTATCACGATACTTTCCTTTAAGATGAAGTTAAGATCTCAGATGTTAAAGCTTTACAGATGCAGTTTCAATAAATCAAATCTACCTACAAATATGAAAAGTTATTAAGTGATCTTACCTCGTCACGTGGTGCGAGAAAGCATCAATCAAATTGCATGAAATTAGAGATTTCGTGCTAATCACTCGGATAATTGACATAATTATTCTTTATTAAAAAAATTTATTAGCTTTTACTCACCACATCATTTTGAGGTAGGATCATCTAAAATTTTTCCTATAAATATATATTATTAGAAATCCTTAATTAATATCGAACTTCGACTGCATGGTAAAAATCTGGTTCTCCCTTTGCTTTATTATATTGAGAATTTCCTCTTTTATCCCTTTATTATTACTTTCCCATTAAATTTTCAAGGAGTTATTCTGGGCATATTTATATAAGTTACTTTTAAGCTCTTTATTCATTTACAATTATCCGTACAATCCAAAAGCAGACGGCTCTTAATTTGCTTTGTAGAATTTCTGTATTTATTCTACTTAAGGATTTCCATTAGCACTGTAATTATGGAGCACGTCATCGCCATACCGAGGATGAGCCCAACTGTTTTCAAATTCGGAGTTATCGGAAATCATACGAATCTACCAATCATTTAAATCCGCATAATTTCATAATTTTTTTTAAACAATAAAATGTATCGTGGCATTTTTTCTAAATTCTATTTGAGCGATCACAAAGTATACTTGACTGTTGTTTGAAGTAATTACAGTTCAATGATCCGCTTGGACCGGTACTTTTTGACATGCCTAATTGTTACAAATATTATGAGATACATCTCTTTAGAAGAAGACATTTTTTTTTTCTTCTCATTTTTTGGGTGGTATCTCTATTTTTTTGTACAAATAAATGGTATATAATATAAATATTTTTTAGATGATCATTACTGAAAATGAGTAAAGAAAAGAAAATTGAGAAGAAAAATCAAGCTCCCTCCAATGGGCGTCTACCCCACCCCATCCCCCCTTGCCAAGTGGCAAGGGAAGACACGCGCGTCAGAGACAAGCGCGACTGGAGGGAAGCCGCCAGCGCCTCTGCCCAGAGAAGCCCAAGCAGCCAACTATGGATTGCAGCGTGACAGTCCTAGACCCTAGGCGGCAGCCCATGCTCCCTTTTTAAATTTTATTATTATTTTTTTAATATTTTCATTGCTCTCTCCCCTCTCTTCCTTTCGTTGCCATCCTCTACTTCGCATCAACTAAGGGTGGCAATTCGTGTCGTGTTGTGTTTATACGTGTCGTGTCTAAACGAGTTCGTATCATCGAAATCATAACCCGTACACGACACGATTATTAAACGGATTAGGTTTTGGAAACCCATACACGACACGTTTATATCCGTGTCAATCCGTTTAGACACGTTTAAACCCGTTTATCGAAACGTGCCATAATAGGTACACGTATATACGACACGATTATAAACGTTATCAAGACACGTTAACACAACTTGTTTATCCGATCAACTCAGTTACCTGGATACATTAACACAACATATTTATCCGATTAACTCGTTTATCCGAACACGTTACCACGATATGTTTACACGTTAATACGACATGTGTTGGATTGGGTGAAAGAAATGAAAAAAAATTAGGTTAGGGACTTAGGATGTTATGATTACATGAGGATATTTTGATAAATCCAACTACATAAACGAGTTAACGGGTTACACGATTATAATAACACGATTAAACATGTTTAATCGTGTATAATCGGATTACACGGGTTCAACCCGATAAGACACGCTTATTAATCGTGTTTAAACAGGTTGGACCCATTTAGACCGATTATAAAAAATGTCCAATCCAAACTCGTTTAATTCCGTGTCGTGTTATCGTGTCGTGTGAAATATTGCCAGCACTAGCATCAACCCTGCCATTGACGCCAATCCCCAAAGCTCCCATCCCCATTGATCTAAAAAAGGAGGAGGAAGGAAAATGTGATTTATGGGTTCGATTTGATTTGGTTAGTTAGGGACTTCGAAATCAGTCGTAGGGCCCTCGATCTAGAGAAGCAATTCGACTGAGCTCCCAGGAAGAACCCCCTGGCCCCATCAAATTAATCGAATCATACTGAAGCTGAGGACAGAGGAGCTTCGCGATGAAACTCACGGCCATCCTCCCGTAAGCTGCCGTGAATATCCACTCCATTGCGGAGGAGCTTCTGGTTCTCAAAATCCCCGAACCCACTCCTTCCCGTGAACTTCCACTCTGTCGCTCCCTGATCCTAAAAAAGACGCAAAGAGGAATGAGATGGAGGAAGAAGATAGACACGAAGGGTGGTCTTTATTTGGGGTTATGTCGATCGTAAGGAAAGGAAATGGAGAATTAAATATTATTTTTTAATTATAACTATATATATTAATTATATCTAATTGTGATTTAATTAATATAATATGCATATTAGTTCGGATAAGAGACATCAAAATCAAAAATTCATTAGAAAATGTATTTTTTATTTATTTATCTCTATCTGATGTGTGGTACCGATGCGACAGTATTTGCCGGTTTAAAGACTCCAAAAAATTAGAGGCTAATTCAAGATAGCCTTAGGGGCAGGGACAAGGGAGAGTGGAGTTCACGTGACGTGAGGAGGGGAGGTGGGGGCGGGAGAAGTGAAGTGAGAGGGAGAGGCGTGTGGGGAATAAAATCAATCCTTCCAGTCCTCCTTTCCCCAGCTCACGTGGGATGGACAAACCTCGTGGGTCCGCACGTGCTTCTGGGCCCCGGGAGCACGGCCGTTGCATGCCATCCTGTCCCCGTCTCGTCCGACACCCTCATCGCCCACAATCATTTGAACTGCTTGACCAGCTCTCCCGCCCCTTCGCCCACCTCTCGCTCAGCGCGTGCCTCCCACCTGCGTGGACTAACGATTTTGCGCCGTCCGATGCGCGCGTTCATCTCGTGGGAGGTAATGGGGAGGCTGCTGTTTCTCATCTGTTTCCGTCCTCGGTCCCCTTCTCCAGGTCTTTAATGCATCTTGAACTTTTGCCCCTGCCTCTACACCCTCTTCAGTTGAAATTACGTCCACGCCCTCATACGAAAGTACTGGAAAGCCCCTAGATTCTTTCCTTTTTTTTCTTACAGATTTTTTTTTTCAATTACAGGGGTCAAATATAAAAAATTAAAAATCCTTATAATCAATGAAGGAACAAGCATAATCGTGAAAAACGAACCAAAAACCTCTTAATTGACCAGTGATACATGCTCTACTGTTGTATACCTTCTTTCTCTTTTTTTTCTTTTTATATTTTTACGTGGAATTTACTATTTCATAATTGACCCTAAAGAAAATTTTTTGGCGATTCTCTTGTGTCGGGAAAATATATTAGTGGAGGAAATGACTTTTAAGATATGATCCACGGCTTATATCATATAACAATATGGTTGGTGGCTCTATCGATACATACACTAATATTTTGTCGACCTGCTCAACTTAAATCATTGAACCGGTCTACGTCTCACTCTGGTATGCATATATTTATGAAACGTCAGAAATACTTCGGTTTTATAGAGATATAATGTATCGAGAAGCGTTCAGGAAGTCGTTGGGACATTATGATCATTGGGGTACGAGCTAGAGAGGGTATTGTTACCATATATATCAGTCAAGCCATGAGCATGGTCCGTTACAATGTCCTTTGACACCCCACCCTCCAACAAGAAACACTAACCACTTTATAGGAAAATGATTGACCAACCACCACCCAACATCACATCAACATAATATTTCGATGAGAAAAGATCGTTGTTATACGTACGTTTGCTTAAAATACCATTATATTATATCCAATATGTCATGTATATTACGCGTTCAGACACGGGACACGTGGATATGAACACAAGCAATACACGAAATAACTAGTATGCGGTACCTTTGGACTATCAAGCCGAATCCCATAAACAAAAACAATTCATATAAATCCAAATCACTAATTATAGTCAATTTGTGATGAGAAAAGTTATAATCACCCCCGTCGTGCGCCATTATCTTTTTTGATAGAAGTGCTGCCATTGTCTATACCTGAAAATTAATGGAGCTACTCGGTTTAATAATTGCGAATTAAGATCTAGAAATATTGATTATGTAATTGATTGATTAGTTTAATGTTAAGTGGGAAACAAAGGCCAAGACACGTACTAGCTAGGGAGAGGAAGAGATGGGGTAAGAGTCAATAATTAGAACAAGCTTAAGCAACCGTGCGGGGTTCCTTAAAAGCCGGGGCTGTTCCTATGGAAAACACCGAAGTTGTTCAAATAAATAATTGAAATCATATTAGTTTCCATTAGTTAAAAACAGTCAACCTGACCATGAATTTGTCCGAACGGGGAAAGACAAAACTCGATACGAAACCCCCGGGGTGAAGTGGCAGTCCCATCGATCCCCATGCTCACCTTCCAATTTCCAAGACCGCAGATAGGGAAAAATACGTTAGATACATATTGTTATGTTTGACATTTCATATCATATATATGTAATTTATTGTTATGCACTTGCTCGAACAAACGCGCATACAGTTTACATGATAATATTTAGCTTTAAATGCAAGTGCAACAATTATCTTTTTATAATAGATCTGTCAATTGATAGATGAAAGTGTGACGTTCGGTTTAATATTGTTCATCAGGAATATCTAGTTCAAAACGGGCACTGTGGTACAACAATTTGACATTGATCTTTAGATGATCGATGAACATACTCCACCGGCAAAAATATATATGTGCATGTATATCGTGATAGTTCAAAGTTTGTTCCGTATTAATTAATGATTTTTTTCACACTAATTAATCCAACGTCTATACTCGACTCTGTTATGCCTAATGGGATGCATACTAAACTGCTTAATTGAAACGTGAAACTCAGCTGCACCTGCTCAAGTAAAGTTGTATTATATGAGATAATAAACATATGGAAGGGAACTAATAAGTGTCTAGTCAATTCATGCAAAGGGAGAAATCGCATTGCAATAGAAATAATAGAGTCGAGTTAAGTTATTAATTAAGGAGATGTGTACTAGAAGGGAATGTCACGTACTCGGATATATCTGAACCGTCAAATCTCTCTATACCGATAGGAGATGTTATGTAAGATGGAAAATACGGAAGGGTGGAGTTATTAACGTATTATTGCTCTAGCTTGTACGGGATCATGTATGGGCAGGTGGAGCGCACGCGCGGATGGAGTGAGTGGGGAAGGGGAGGGGAGGATCGGACGACGATGATGAGGAGATGAGTGATGGTGATGATGATAAATGCGGACGGGGAGGGGTGTGGGGGACCGACAATATGTCGGGTGATGATTGAGTGTCCCCACGGGTGCGTGCTAGCTGTCCCACGTGTCCCCCCTCGCTCCTCTCTATTCTAACAATCATTATTAATAATTAAAATTTAAAAAAAATTAATTAATTAAATGAGGACTGTCGCTCTCGCAGGCCCCACTTCGTCTTGCCCCGTACGAGACTCCCCCCACCCGCCATGTGATTCTCACGTGAACTCGGCCCTGTCTCTCTAACGGTTTGTTCCATCAACATCCCTTTCTGCATATACACATAAAATTTTCTAAAATGAAAAGATTTTCTTTCCAATCGAAAAGATTTTCTTCTTTTTTTCCTAATATATAATTTGTAATTTTAGTCAAATTGCCAAAATTAATATTGCCCATTTTAGAATTATCACTTCTTTTCCAATAAGTAGGAATGCACTTAAAATATTTTTTTAGAAAATTTATGCTAGGAATCAAGATAAGCGCATGTTGACTTAGAAGTCGCAAGTTCAATACCTAGCGGAACTACCCGTGCCCTTTTATTAATTATTTATGATTTCTCTTTTATTGTATTAAATATTGGACCTCCCTTATAACCGAAAAAACACTTATGATTTCAAATACCATAATTTATACTAAAAAAATAAGAAAATCAAACTTTTTTTAAAAAAATTTTGTTGGGTGTAAGCGGATGAATCTTTTCAATTAGAGGGATATACATTAATGATTTTCGCAGAATATCAAACCTTTTTAGTGACTTACACTTATTAATCCCCTCGATTCATCCAAGTCTACAAGAGCATACTAGTTCTTTTCGTTTCTTTATCTCCGTTGACCGATATGGTATACTTTCTATTCGACGATTCATGAAAAGTGCATTGTCATAAGAATAAGTTGATAATCGCATTATGTTGGCATCGAAATGGGCATGTATTACATATTGATATGGATGATCAATTTTATCAACCCTTTTCCAGTGGCGAATCTTACCGATTATACGGTGGATATCGAGGAATCGAGTCTATATACATAGATATGTAGTTGTGGGAAACGAATGGCCAGTTCAGAATCTGAATCTCACAAATTGGCTGGTCAGTGGCACATTGCTCCCCCTTTCAAGAATGTCGATTTTTAATTTTCAACGAAAAAGGAAGGAAAAAAAATCAATTCATTGGGAAGATGAATATGATTTTCCTCTACTTTTGCAGTTAATTTTCTATTTATGGGAAAAGGAAAAATCCATTTATTTGTGGACCAATTTTTTATGCATTGTAAATGTGCAGTGGTTTAGACCCGTACAACACCACTACCTTGTTCCCATGTGACAAGCACGTGGGACTAGGACCCCCCCTTGCTTGCCCGTTGTTCCCATCAAAATCATGTGAAATTGGACACAAACGCTTACAAATGAAAAAAAATATTATGTTGTAATGATCAGGACCGCCGATCAATATGCACTCTATGTGAACGTTGTATACTACGATCCATCTGCTGAAAAGGACACTCGAGGAAAATTTCTATAGGAGATTACAACTTGTCACTAGAATCGTGATTCTTGCCTGTTGTTGTAAATAAAGAAAAACTTTTCTCGTGATCGCATTTTTCTTTTAGGCAAGTATGTGAAAGTAGAAACATGATTATGGATGAACAAACTTTATCAGTGTGTGAATATGAACCGCGAATTCGTCAAATCAAAGTATATGATATCGGTCTATTTCTCCTTAGATCATTACGATGAAAAACGATCTAGTTGCACCAAACTGCGCGAGTCCCGATATATAAGATGCTTCTTTGGATTCAAACGGACCAAGTAGCTCCAAATTTCCCCAGGGCAAAGCAATTATGGCACTGATATTGCTCAATAATTTGGGCCGGGTGGGTGGGGAGGGGCATCGATGATGGGTGGCCAGAGTTTCATGTTCTTCCGGAAGGAAGGAAGGAAAGTGGGGGATGGAGAGGGGCCCACAGAGGAACAGGCCAGGGTCCTCCTCCTCCTCCTCCGACGACGACGACGACGACGCTATGATATGATATGATGATGTGAAAAGACCTTCTCCGTTGGTCGCACTCATGTCCCTATCATAGAATCTCTTATCCCACTACCCAATCCTTATTCGATCTTCTGACAGTTTTCTATCTAATGCTTGCACTTGGAATTTCCTCTCACCTGCAATATACACATACAAAAAATCCACAGAAGAATATATGAAAATCTCGGCAAAGTAAAGTTTTTCGACTACAAGCGAGTCATATAAACGCGTTATAACAAAATAGAATTCATAATAGTTAGAGTAAATTAACAATTTTTCCCTTAAATGATCGATGTTATATCAAATTTGATCTCAAAATTTTTTTTACATCAATTCTGATATTGATCTATTAAATATATATCATATTGTTCATTTCGTCTGTTTGCCGTTAAAAATTTGATGGAACCGTCTGACAAAAGGGATAATATGATGTATATTTAATATGTCAATGTTAAAATTGATGTAAAAAAGTGAGAAATAATGTCACGTCAGATACTTCCGTTCACTATTAGAAGGCTGGTAGACTAAAAGTGGTTATTTAATGCATACTTAATCTATCAACGTTCAATTTAATTTTTTAAAAAATTAATATCTAATTTGATATAACATCAATCTCTCGATGGATAAATTGTTAATTTACTCTATTAACTAATTAAAAGGCATTGGTAGTCCCGCCATGAAAATCGAACATGCGATTAACACGGACTTATGCTATTGCTATACACTTTCTTTCTCTACGGCAAAGCAGAGTTGATCATTTTTATTTCATCCTCATTAGTTTGAAAAACCATTATTATCCTTTGAAAATTCTTCATGTAATTAATCGCAAGTAGGACTCTTGTACATAATAGCATTAATTAATGCTTCTCTTTTTATTTCAAGTTTCGTACTAAATCACAAATTACAAATGCAATGTTAATATGCACTAGGTAACTCCCTAATGCCCATAATAATTCTATCCTTGCCACAACTATTCGACAATGCTAAATATTATAATGTGAATTGCATGCATATGGTCTCCTAACTCCCAGCGAATATGTGTTCCACCACATTACACCATTTTTCTAGACTAGTTGTTCTTTTACATCAAACAACAAAGTTTTTTTTTTAAAAAAAAAGATAAGCAATTATTAGCAACTTGCGACTTTTCTACCGTCACGTGAATCCTACGTGGGGCACCAATTCCTATTCAGCAAAGACATGCAGTGCAGCGTCGAATGCACAACTCCATCCCCCTGCTGCGTCCCCCTTGTTAGATCCGGTCAACGGTCAAACTCCTCCTCATTTTGCTAAATTATGATTAAACTTTTCTATTAATTATTTTACTTTTCTCCCGCAGGCCGCTCCTTATCCTTTTTCCTTTTCCCTTTATTATTGATTATTATTATTAATTCATTCATTCATTTCATTCTTCCCGGCCTGTTTGATCGTGCAATTTTGTTTTTGAGATTTTGAGTTTCCATAAGATCATGAATACGCAAATAAAAATTTCATCGGAAAAAATACACATGGGAAAATAAAAAAATTTGTGAGATGCCAAACTTACGATTGAACATGCGTTTGGTTCAACAGTAAATTTTTTAAATGTTATTACTGACAAAAAAAAGTTATTTTTTGTAGTAATTTTGAGATGCTTTTTTTGTATGTGAAATTAGTTTTAGGCTTTGGTTAAACCACCATTAGTATTTTCACTTTTTTGGGTGTGTAACTTGGCATATAAAACCTGACGGATCTCGATTAATTTAGTTCGAGTCGAGAGGCCCATTAAGAGTTAAATCTCACACTAGCATAGATTTTCTCCAATTATGAGATTGAACTCGTGATTTTATTAAAAAGAAGCAATTATCGAAACACTTAAATCGGTGCACATAAGTATTTTATCTTTTACTTTTAATTTTCATTTGAAAAAATCTTGCTATCTAAACGAAATATTATAATATATTATGTGTTATGTATTATCTATTGTTATTATAAAGAGAAAACATTTTCTTTATTTTTTCAAATCTTGAAATTCCAATAAATAAATGTAATGAAATTATAAAATTACCAATAATAAAATTTTATCAATCAATTACAAATTAACTAGATTAGAATATAAAAGTCATTTCTCCCATTCTTGTGTCTCCTCTTCTTGCCACTCTTCTCTTCTATCACCCACTTTTCTTTCACACTCTTCACCCTCGCTCTCAATTTTCTCACATGGTCTTTCTCCCTTCCCAGAGTAAATAACTCCTCTCTCAATTTTCCCATAAGTTTTTCGAACCAAAAAAAAAACCAAAATAATATATAAGAAAGAAAATAAATATTTAGAAATTTAAAAAAATAATAATTCTCTCTTATTAGTACTGTCCATACGCAACGCGGGCTCAACGTTCTCTAGTAATAATAATAGTATCGACAAATTTATCGCATATAGAATAAAATGAATAGTTGGTTCCTGGTTAATAATTGCTTGAAACAATTCAACCACCCAGCCGAATCTATGCATTGTCCAAGAACTAATTAATATCAAAATAAAAATCCCTAAGTCAAGCAAAAAACAAAATAAAATCCCTAATAATTGCAAGTGATCCAATGGATTCCCGCACCTGCACGTGCAACAATTTCCTAGAAAGTATCGTAGAAAAACCAACCTTGCCAGGCGAAGGTATTGCGTTTAATAAGAAGATTTATTATTGTTGTTGTTGTTATTATTATTTATTTATCTTGGCCAAAGGAATTAATTAATCATTAGCTATTTCGAGCATTCCATGTCTTGTTTACCTTAAGAAAATCTTTTTTGTTACTACTTTGGGCTTCGATCCCATGCATAGTTACTTAGTTAGCCATGAAAAAGCTTTTTGCTATTCACAATCCCATTATTTCATTAATTTTATCTTGTATCTTTACTTGTATCCGTTAGAAATTACTCGATATGCATGCAAAACGATCAAGTGCATCGCAAAAGCCACAAGGGTCCCACAAATCTGGCCCTCGTGCCAGGCTGAGTTGGTCACCATGTGATGTGATTATACCGCTAAGCAAGTCATGGGAATTGGATTCATAAGTAGTAAATCGAGGTTCCGGTCAATTAGTTGGACTGCACGTGTGGGTGTGTGTACGAACATAATTAGTATAAGATTTTGGATTTCCCATGTCTGGTTTGATTAAAATATAAAGAGCTCATTTACATTATTGCCCTCGATTCACTGATATTAGTACCTGTCTCGGCGTGCGCAAGGAAGGGCAAATGAGGAAAAAAGACAGCACGAGGAGCCCCTTCGTGGACTGTAACACGGAAGCATGTTCGGTTGGGGGAATTATAGTATACGGGTGCTTTGCGAATGGCAACAAAACAGATCTTACATTAATATAATACAATTTTATACATTATATTGTTGTTAGTGGCCCATGATAGTTCCATCATTTCTAATGATTTTTGAATAATCGAACAGTAGATAAAATCATATTATATACATATATCGACGTATAGTATAGTTTATTATTTTTCATACATGACTCTCCACGGACACATTAATTTGATTAAAAACATATAACTATAGCATAACTTAACAGACTTAGACTCTCATGGGATAAACTAAAGTTCAAGTAATACGAGATATTATCAATTTATTAGCTAACATTAATTTTTGACTGGGCATATGTTTGGAATGTAAAATATAAGTTAGAAGAAACGGAGAGAGGTTTTAATTAGCAAATCCAAGGAAAGGTCCGAGCCTAACAATGATTATTTTTATCCTATTTCTTGTCTTCTCTTATTTAATTAAATAAAAATACGTGAACAGCATATAATGTAATGATTTGCAAAGAAAAAAGAAATGATTGAGATTTGATTTTTGGTTTTTGATTTTTTGGTGATGACCACATTGTTTTGAGTAAACAACTCCCAAACTTTTGCCAGCTTTATTGCAAAGATGTCCCCTATTACATAAAAGGCAATGAACACTCGAAGCAATTTGGCAATGAATATGTTCAACTTGTCCACTCTTTATCGATTAATTAACTAATTAATTATATGTTTGAAAAAACATAAAAAGCTGGCCCCAATTTATTTTTTATGCACCAAGGCCATAACACAACAATCCAATAGAATTCCAATCAGCGACAATGGATTCGCTAGCGAAAACTCTTCCATACCCTTAATATCGATCTCTTCAAAGGTGAGGATAATCGGCATTGATAATACGAATTATTTAGTGGTGGAAGAAAGATATATTAATCACGCGCAACGGGTGAAGTTTTAATTTTGGTTCTCTTGACAAGATATGCCCACAATTATAATTTTTTTCCTGCAAAATAGATGGGGGAAAAGTGAACCCAAAGTATGGCCCATGGGCTAGTAATAAGAAAAACAAGTAGGCCCATGGGCTATTGATCCACTTCTCCAGTAATCTTGGGCTTTTCTACTTTCATTTCACTGTAAACTAATTGTATCATTGGGCCTTTTGTACTTTTCACTCGATCAATGCAAGTTATGCGCTGCAAACGGAGTTGCATTAGAATGGAAAAGAAATGTAGGGCCCAATACCGACGACATCGTTTTCTTTCCCGAAGAAGATATCTTCGTAACGAGGGGGAACAACTGAGAATAATTGATCGAGGAATCCCAATGCGACTTCTCGAGGAGCTTAAAGAAGCAAGAGCAAGCTCACATACCACTTTCTTAAGTTCGATTTGCCCCGTGCTCAGACTTCTCTGGATCTAAGGACTAGTCAAGGATTATTGGGCTGGCCTGTAACGAGAAGTACCCATGTGGGGAAATGGGTTGGGCCTCAGGTAGGGACAACTAGGCCCATGTTTTGTTCGGGCCTGCCTCTTTTGTCAACCAACCCCTTGAGCTTGGAGGACAGGACCGAGTCTTGTCTCCTTCCTGCAAGTCAAGGCCGAACGTTTTCGGCTTTGAAGTTTGAAAACATTCGGGGTCAACAAGCTCCCGTTGTTGTTTTCTTTAATAAATTGTTCTTTTTTCCTTCTTTTTCGGTTGACTGGTCAGATGGACATAAACATGTTCTCTAATCATCTATGATTACGAACCACGATAATGTGATTTAAATTCAGTTAATCTATCCTTTTTCATACGTCAAGAACCGTTACGTGTAATATAAGAGGTTCAACATTTGAAATTCATTTCGAGTTTTTGTCCCAAAAGATGAATGGCGAGGGATTCCAATTAAACAAAGAAGTGCTTGTAATTTAAAGAGTAAATTAATAATTTGATATCAATTTTGATCTTGATCTATTAAATGTACATCATACTGTCCATTCTATATGTCTGCAGTTAAAAATTCGACAGAACGGGCAATATCATGTTCATTTAATAGGTCAATGTCAAAATTTGATGTAAAAAAATAAGAAATAATGCTATATGTTTCCGTCGATTATTGGACGGCAGACAGACGAAATAGATCATATGATATACACTTATTCTGTCAAGGTCTAATTTGATATATAAAAAATTTTGAGATCTGATTTGATATAATATTAATCTATCGATAAGAAAATTATTAGTTTATTCTAATTTAAACTATTTTATGAGAAAACGACACATTGTTGCCAAGTGAATAGCCTCGATTGGCTTGGCAGTCCTTTTCACTCATGTCAAGGCTACCAATCTTTTCCTAGGATTTTCAAAAAACAATATTTTCCTAAAAACCTAAAAAATTTCGTCAAACTTGCTTTTTATATTTTCTCCACCCGCTTCTCAAACTCAATAAACAAGACATTTTCCTATAAAACGTTCGTCGTAGAATCTTCGTACTATAGAAACGTTTGTTGCAGACTTTTTCGTATCAGACCAATCTCTTCCATGAGAAGACCAAAGTTCTGTTTGGTCTATGGGGAGGATGGATTGAGATTTGGAATCTCCAATAGAGAGGAATTAGACTTGAACAAAGCTTGAGGAAAATGGTCGGTGTTGCTCGACAATGGCCACCACCACTCCCCGCAAGGTCACAAGCCTAGTTAGGAGTCGCCGATGACCTTGCCAGGGCAGAGGTTGGGCCGCCACCGCCCCACAATTGACTCCTTCTTCATTCTCTTCAAAGAAGTAGGATCACCATAACCTTCAATCAGATCACAAAGACCATCGATGACCTCGATTGAAGTCGTATGAAGTTGGACTTTTATGGCTCGATCTCCCTCCTCTCTTTAAAGGGAAAAGATCAAAGTAGGGTGGTGCGACTCTACACTAGCCACCGCAGCTGGCGACCTCTAGGGCCACCAATGATCTCGTCAGAGCAATAGTAGCCGTCATCATGTCCCACCACCCCTCTCTTAGCTCTCCCTTTCCTCAAATCCTCTCATGGCAATTCTCGAAAATTTATAACAGGAGTAGGGGCTGTTTTTTTCTCTTTTTTTGCATAAAATATTTTCCTAATTTTGCCTTGACCATATCTCTAATCGGGATTAGCTCTTTAATAATTATATTAAAAAGAATCTCAATCTCGATCCCTATCCTATCATCACCAAATATGAATTTAGGATTTTAGAAATCTTATCCCATTATATCTAGGCAACCATTGTGCCCAAGTGTAATAGGTATGCCGCGCCTGACACGTGCACGACGCTTCCAACAAGATTTGGACCGAGATAATAAACAAAGGACCCAGAGACAAGAACATCAACAAGGGAATTATTGTTTCTTTAAAAAGCGATTTGCTATGTAACCGGGGTTTTTTTTTTTTTAAAAAAAAAAAGTGATTTGCTCTCTCCTAAAGTCCGGTGATCTCTTCGATTATAGCATGTAATTAATCCTCTGATGCAATGAAATGTACCAGACACGAAAGGATAAGCATTTATTTAATTCATTATTAAAACATCATCGTCCAGTTTTAAATGGCAAAGGGACATGCCATCGTCCCACGGTTTGACGTCATCTAAACCAGAACTAAAATAAGACCTACCCAACAATGAATTTCAGGTCGAAACATAGACTTGTTCACGCGTGATATCCGCTGAATAATTCCTTTATAATTAATATCAAAGATTGCGAAAATCTTTCGACAGGCACCCGGTGCGAAAACCAACCACACATCACCAGCCAAAGAAAGAAAGAAGCAAAGTTTTCTGAGACCCACGGACTCGTCTATAACTCGAGTGAATGAAACAGCTTTAGTCCAAAGTACACATTAAGAACGAACAATCAAGAAACTCGATTAACTACCAGTATGGTAGTCTAGTTGTTAAATTCCAAGCGCTTCACTTGAACATCACGTGTTCAAATCTCACTGAAAACGCAGAGCTCGCTACTCTGTGGGTATATTATGAAATGACGATGACCGGTTCATAATACTTGATTCAGGAGGCCTTGGACTTAATCCACTAGTGTGTAAGTTAGGCTAAAGTCTCACCGCAATACATGTATTGTATAATGTTGTGTGCAACATACCTGTATGGATAATTTCAAATATCCATACGAAAACTGTGTATGCAGCTTTGCCGGTCCGCCGTGTCATTCAATGAGAGGATAAAGAGCCTATTGTACCCCAGACGCTCCTCCTGAAATCTTCTCCTAGTTTACTATTCAACTGAAGCACCATATCTACATCTTGCTGTAGCTAACATAAATGCATGATTTCAACAAATGTTTTGCAAACTACTAAATGTTACCAATGCAGATTGCAGCGGAGTAAAAATCACTGGATCCAAGAATATAATCAAGCTCGCTTACTTAAATTTCTAATTGATTTCAAAAGACGGAGAAAGTTCAAAGAGGGATAACCACCGAAAAGTCAATAGTTCCATGTATCCAAAACATAGGAGACAAATTACACCAACAAATTCGTATACCCAAGAAAATGCTCATGGTTTTAACGACTCGCTCCAGCATATGCGTCTCCATACAAACAATTCAGGGGCACATAGAAAGAGATGGGTGGACAAAATAAACAGAAAGGGCAAATGTGTCTCCAGCAAATGGTTTTCATTACCGAGTCTTCATTAATAGTGAGGACTGCAATACGATAAATCAGCGAGCAGATGCAACCCTTATCATTATTGGAGTCCAGCAACTAGAGGAGAAGAATCACACTTCCACCTTTCCACAGGTAAATGAAGCGTTCAAGCCTGCGAGATTTTCTATAATCCGATCAAGGGAGAAAAAGGAAGACCTACCACCACCAGTATGCAGCACTCCACGAAAACTGTTTTAAAACAAAAAACTCTGACTAACTAATAATCCCGGCATTAGCATGCATTCTGCAGCAAGCCCACAAATATCAAAAACAGATGCACCCCCAAATTTGATTAAGTCAATCATGGCATCGGAGGTGACCACAGATAAAAAGATAACCCATCAACCTCATCAATGGATATCTACATAAAGCCCAAAATCGAGGAGAGCTTCTCCCAAGGGTTGGCAGCACAACTGCTCCCTAAAGTGAAAACGGGGTTGAAATCTGCAAACCATCTAAGAGCATTGCGCCCCGCCCCCCCCCCCCCCCAACCCAACTGAGTAGGGAAGCCTGTCCGACATCATAAGTCAAGTGCATTAAGAAATCACCATATTTTCAACGAACAAACCCAAGAGCATGGTAGCCTTCAAAGCGTGTTAAGATTAAAAGGACTGAGACAATGTCTATTAATTCATCCACAACTTCAACTTTTTACAATATATAAACAGCCAACACTGTAGACCATCTAAACTTTGCTCTGGACAATCCCCCAAGGGTGTGCAATGTTAAAAGAGGGAAGGCAGAGGAATAAACAAAAAAGAGAAAATGGCAAAAGATTTTAACCCAAATTTCCTGTTCGTTATAATTCAGCGCTCCCATTTCTGTTCACTACATTATACCTCCCACCAAGGTTTGATGGTTCCATCGGCGAAATCTCTATTCCTCTATCCTCCAACAAGCTTTCCAACATCAGAAGATTGCATTACCAAATCTGTATTTGCAAACCCACCAAGAAAGCTCAGTCCGAGAAACAAATTTGATTAGAAATTCCATATGAAAAGTTGATTTCACCACAGATTCAAAAAGAAAGCATACCAAGCATACCCTAAGAGAAGATACATGATTCGAGCATCTTCTTTGCCACCATTATTTCTGCAATAATCAGAACCAATTCCTTCGTATCAGTGTCATAACTTGTATACAAATTTATACTGACCTAAAATCCATTGCAAGGGTTCCTATATTTTCTTCCAATTTACTGCTCTAAGCTTTAAGTCAACATATTCGTCCATGTTCTTCAAAAACCACATCCGGTCAATAGTATAGGCTCTTATTTGAACAGTTGAAGGAGTATATTTATAGATATACTTACATACTGGTCAAAAGAGGGATGTAAGTATTTTTATACGCGAAGACAGAGACATAGGCTATAGAGGACGAGAAAGAAACGGGAAAACCTTCGCCTGAGCATCAGTTTGCCGACAGTCGTCCGCAGAAGCCCCCACCAGCCACAAACCAGGAAAAATACTCTGCAAATCATATAGAACAGAGGAGAAGGAGAAGAAGAAACCATATCAGTGGGCTATAATATATATTGAAAGAAAAACTGTGGGAGGAAAGCATAGCAAAGGTTGAAGAGCCACCGCGGTAGTCATACATTAAGCTGCTTCTGCACATGCTTGGCCCTCTTCTTCGGCCTCCGAGCTGGCCTCGACCCGGTCATCACGAAGATGTCTTCCTCTATCTCCTCCTTCGACAGCGCTATCCAGAACCTCCTCTTCTCCTTCCTCTCTCCACCTGCCACCGCTGACGTCTCAGCTAACCCCCGAAGACGCGTCGACTTTGGCTGCTGGTTCTCGCCCGGAGACTGAGCTACGGCAGCGGCCGCCTCACTGAACTCTCCGACCCTGGGTGACGGGTTCGCTCTCCTCGGCCTCAGGTTCCACGGCCTCTGCACCGCCTCCTCCTGCGCCTCAGCCTCCGCCTCCGCCTCCTCAGCTCCCTCGCTCTCGTTCCCGTCGTTCTTGGAGCTGATTTTGCCATTTCTTCCGCTGATCCTCTGATTCTCCTCCTTCAGGTCCGGGGACTGGCCCCGCGGCTTGTCAAGGTTCCCCGAGGAGCCCGCGCCGAAGAGGAACCGGTGGCTGTGGCGTGATCCGGCCCTGATGGGGCGGGAATCGGGGTCGGACTCGTTCCTGTCGGAGTCCGTCTCCGCAGAGGCCGACTCACCCGCCATAGCCGACCGGCGGAAGCGCGGGTGGTGGCCGTTGCTCCCGCCGCCCCACCTAAGGAAGTTAGGTAGGGAGAAGTTGTGGAGCGGCTGAGACTTCACCGGAGCGGTCGCCATGGAAACACACTGGTTATCCTACAATATCACCGCCGAAACAGAGCGTAGCGGGCATATATGCGTGCGTATGTGGACTTATATGCAACCGACGGCGACTGAGAGGTTGCTTTGCTTGAACAGGTGGAATTAGAAGAATTCCTCGACCGGGAGAGGAGGACAGCGCGAACGAGAGAGGTCACAGAGACGGCTGTGAACTCCAACGCGCCGGTCAGCAGAGAGCGTCTAGAAGAAGAAGAAGAAGTTTAGAGAGAGAGAGAGAGAGAGACTTGCAGAGGAGGAGAGGAGACGGACCTATGGGCTGGGGGCGCGGTGGTGGTGGTGTATGTATAGGTCGTCACGAAGCATACAAAAGCGGGAGTGAGTTCGGCCTCCACGGCGGAGCCCGACTGGACTATTTTGTCCCTGGCTGGCCTTCGAATTCTCAATTTTGTCCCCCACGGCACCACTTGGCGTGGCGACTGCATCAAGTAACCGTCAGATGCTTCGCTTCTGTTGCGATCGCGTTCGGTCCGGTGAGCCTTTTTTGCTGTGTGACATGTCAATTATTAAATTAATAATTCCATTTTCTATTTTTCCATTTCATTAACCGATAATAGTAAATTACCTTGTTGTAAATCCAAAAAGTTAATTCTCCTATCTCCAATCGCATCATCATAATCATAATATATATATATATATATATATATGTATATATATAATATTTTAATTAACTTTTCTACTTGTATTACTCATATTTACTTCCACAAATCTACGATCATCTAAATATACAATTTGCTTCATATCGTGTTTTCTATACTATTTATATGCGATTGAAACGTCACGAATATATAATTAACGATCATTTTTTATTTGATAAGTACAAGTCTGATCGATAAGAATAAGAATAATGAGAATGTTGCAATTATAGACATGATTAATTTATCTATGGCATGCTTTTTTTATATATAGAAAGTGGCTAGATTAGAGTATTTTATACGACAGATTCATTAGAGTAGATATAATCAGGGAAATAATCTAAAAATTCAAATAGTTTCATTAAATTCCTCAATTTTTCAAATTTTCAAAATTTAACCTGAAAAATCAAAACAATTCCTTTCGTTCTTCCCATCTATGAACCGTTAGTTTTAGCATCAAGTGTGTGGCCATTAAATCTGCCTAAGTGGCAGACAAATACACACGTGGCGACAGTATGCGGTCCTTTTAACCCGAAAAGTCAAATAGTTGACGTTTTCTCTCGATCTACCAAAATATCAAAGGCTCAAAAAATTAACATGCTTTTCATATGTTCATAATCTATTAAAATGTGAATTATAAGTTTGAATTACGAAGTATATATGTATGTTAGTTTGAAAATTGAAAAATATGACCACATATCACAACAATTGCACTTTTTCTCAATTTTATCTCAATCGACGAAAATGACGCAAGGCATCCTAACGTTTGGTGACGACATCTCAAATCTATCATACCGTCAATATTACATCCATTTTGGACTGAAAATATGACATTGCATGTAACGATACTGACGTGGCAATGCATAGGCCACTCAAACCCAAAAAATCACATTATCTAATTTATCCCAAGTTCAAATGACCCTCTCGTCTACTTTTCCCTTGGGAAAATTCGGGCCTTGGATTTCTATTTATTTATTTAATAATTTATTTTGCTTAGGTGGATGGATGGAAATTTAACCCGAGCCAGGTAGAAGTGGGCCCATTGAAAAGGGTCTGACTTGGGCCCAACGTGGATCTAACTTGTACGGCTTGGGAGAAGGAAACAAGAACTCGCTCTCTATATATCCTCGCGTAGTCACGGGCCCAACAGATGATGTAAGGCCCACAGCCTAGTAGGTGGTCCCCATTTGACGGCTCCCATTTTCCCTTCCTTTTTTTTTCTTTTTTCTTTTAATTTGTTATAAATATATATTTTCGTCCTCCTCAAATTTGTCAAAGGATCACAGCCTTCTACTTGTTTATCTCCACACACTGAATTATTATGAATGAAGGTTGAACAATAACATGGGGGGAAAACCATGATATCAATAGATAAGGAGATATAGGATATTGATAGAGAAGGAGATGCAGAATATTTGGAAATTTTATGGTTTTTATAAATGCAGAAAAAAAAATCCAACAAATATCAATATATTTCGAATTTATATAAAAATATTTGATTTTTTTTGCTAGTTTTCTGATTTTTTTATCAAATACTTTTCCTAGCAAAAAATCATAATTAGTTATTGTTTTCACAATGAGCATAAGCTGAGATTCATTGCGAGCGTACGCAAAAATTCGTTGTGATTGTCCAGTAATTATCGTTTTGTATTATTGTTATGAAACAAAAATGTAATGGATAGTTTCTCTATTATTATAAGAGAATAAATAAATAAATTACATTGCATTAAATATTTTAATACAATGTTAATCTTTTATTAGGCGGTCGTAACATCTTAAAATCTCATATTCACTATACGACTTCTAAAAACTATTTAAAAAAAATGGCTTCTCTGTATTGATTTGGCAGCACCATATAAAGTATGTGAAGTTTGGTATCATATATTGCAAAAGGACCGCATATTGACAAGTAGAGACATGCCATCTATTAGAGACTAACCCACGTAGAATATAATGATTAGCCACGTACATCAACATTTCATAGATTATATAACAAAATCTTATCCTTCACTATAGAAAAACGGGCCTAACTCGACGTTTTTGGCCCGACGCAAAGCAAAACGTTGAGAAAAATTGGCTGGAAAATGGTCTATATTGGCATTTTTCAAAACATCGGGATTGACCACCTTTTAGCCGACATTTTGAAAAACGTCGATCTTTATTAACCCTACGCCGAAATTTTTAAGTTTAGCCGACGCAAAAAAGAAAAGAAAAAGCCTTTTGTTTAGCCTATCCAGACTTTTTTTGAACTTTTATCAACTTTTTGAACATCGCCCTTTGTCATGGATATTGTCAAAGTCTGTCAACAGATTATCATTTTGCCACTAGATGTTATCAAAAGTGTTTTCAAAGTACAAAAGTGTAAGAAGCAATACGTTGTCACGTTATTATACAAGTTGTTGTCATTGGTATCTATGACTTATAATAGAAAGGATAACGTATTATTTCCTTGTGAAAATATATTATCATATAACACAATATATTATTGAGGATAATGTTGATAAAATAAATGATTAAATTTACATTTGTCTTCAATAGTATCGATGGATCCAAATTCATAGTCATTCTTTGTCAAAAGACATATTTACTTACGGAAAATGTTTCAAATAAATATTGAATATGTTTTATTGAGGAAACTATATGACTTCGAGCCTTTTATGGGATCACAATTTCGGCCATTGGAGTACAAGCTCTGATAGGCCCTTTCAAGAAAACATTATTGTGCAAACTCACGGTGACTCTTAACTTATCAAGAGAATAATTTACCAACTTACTAAGAAATAAAATGCAATGCAATGTTTTGAAAAAACGTTCCACAACAATGAATTTTCTAACATTTGTAATTACCTTTTCCGCGTTTTATATGAAAACTTGACACATGTCTGCTCTGACCGAGATAATTCAAGACGTAATTCAACACATCGATAATATTTAATGTTTAATTGCATGAAAGAAAATAATCATTTCACAAAAATTTGTAAAGTATGAAGCTAATCGAAACCCAATTGTCAATAACAGAATTGAGTTGTAAGAGACTTATTTCTCTCAAGCTTGACTAGGTCAAACCCAATGTTAAAATACACCATGGTAATTAGCCGCATTTCAATGATACAGTAACTTTTGAATTCCTCATGGTATAAATTTCCACGAAATCGAAAAGAAAAAAAACCTTGATAAGCATGACCGCATATTACATAGCTTAAACAAACATCAATATTGCAGTCTTCACAGCCTTAATAAGGGTTGGCTTAAATTTGTACTGAGAATAATGCTTTGCCGCTTGTCGGAGAAATCTCAACTCTTAAAATTATAGTCGCATATTAGATCTCTTGTTTTGGATATTTCTCATTTTCTTTTTCATTTTTCGAATTGGAATTGTTCTTGGATTTCAAGGCACGATAATCTTCATGCCCACGACTTGAGCACTTTGGTTTCATGTCCAATTTTGATGCCCTATATATATATAGAGGTTATCCTTGTACTTGACACTCTTAGTCTCTTATTAATCTATGAACCTATCGAACTAACTATTTCTAACTAGCTCAAATTCAAATAATGTTTGTTAACGTTATGTTAATAAAATTAAACCTCAATGAGAACTTCAAGAAAAACAAGTCGATTTAAAATTTTTAAGGTATAGTAGTGTGCTGTAACGGTCTTGAGCAATACGGTACCACCTTACATAATATGTTGCTACTAATATTCGTACATCATAATATACGAGGTAACATGTTGTCTCATTGGAAGACAACACATTGTCACTTTAAAACGACATGGGCCGGCATTTAAAACATTAGGCCAAGGCTGTTTGGGCTGAGATTTCATGAAACTTCGACTAGTCGACGTTTCATAAACATCAGCCACTATCTTAAAAAAAAAAAAGGATTGGGTAGGAACTTTCAGCCCAAGAAGTGAAATTTTAAAAACAAAAAAAATTAGCTCCTCTTTTCTTCTTATTAATTACCTTCACTCTATACATGTTACTTCCCCTTCAAACACGTTGCTTCCCTTCCTCCTCTTTTCCCCCTCCTCATCTACACCTCCACACTCTTCCCTCATCAGATCCCCCACTCCCCCTCCTCTCGAATCCCATAACGCCTATACCCACCCATTCGGTCTCTTTCCCTCCCGCATTCACCATCGCATTGCCCTCGTCATGGCTTCTTTTGAAGCCACCCCAGAAGGGGAACCGACAACCGTGCTAGAGCCGCCGTAGCAGGAGAAGAAGAAGAAGTCGACCTTGTAACTGGGGGCAGTATTCGGACTGTGATACCTACAAAACATCATCTTCAACATTTACAGTAAGAAAGGCCCTTAACATCCTTCACTTCCCGTGGTTCCCCGCGACGTTCTAGCTCCTCTCCGGGTCTGTCTGGATGGCTCTGCTATGGTACCTGAAGCTGCAGCCTTACCTAAGGTCTTCAAGCCCTTCTTCTTCGCCCTTCTCGGCCTCGCCCTCTTCTACATCGTTGGCCACATATTCACCCGTGTCTCTTTCTCCAAGGTCGCTATCTCATTCTCCAAGGTCGTTGTCTCCTTCACCCACATCACCAAGTCCGCTGAGAAGAGCCACACACCTGCTGTTCTTCGATTAAGACCAGGAGGAGGCAAGAGGTCCAGTCGAGAAAATTGTATTGTACTCAATTTTCGATATCACGTACTCATGTCTTGATACTTGTTCAAGTGAATATTAGCTCATTTTCATCACGTTGCCTCCGTTGATAATAAGTTTATATTGATTTGTAGTATGATTCTTTAAACGATTTGGCAATTTTCATATTTTCAAGATATGACAACTTCTTGTTAAAAAATTGACAACCTACTGTTAATGATAAGCAATATGACAACCTGTTGTTAAAAATTTGACACCCTGATATCAATGATAACGTTTATCACTAAAAATAGGTTCTTAATTTATTGACAACAAGATGTCATTTTTTGACAAAAAAATGGTTTGGGCCGATGTTTTTCGCGTTGGCCTTGGCATGACTTTGGCAACGTAATCAGCGTCACCCTAGGCACGATTTTGGCCAACGTTTCTTATGTCGGTTTAAGCAGGGTTTCGGCTGATGTTTGGGAAACGTCGGCCTAGACATATGTTTTGGCTGATGTTTCTATTGTTGTTTTTGCCGCCGTTTTTTAAAAAGCATTGTGATGCCTTTGCCAACGGTGTCTAAAACGTCGAGGGAAATGTCGCCGGTGTCTAGGCCGACTTTTGTGGTGTTGGGAAAAGCCGAAAAAAATGTCGGTCAAAACCTTTCTTTTTTTGTAGTTTTAAATATATATAATTAGGTTGTTATAAGTTCTTTGCCTCCCCCCAGCCCATATTTGATGGCTTTTTTCTCTTCTCAATATCCACTCCTTTCACTTTCTACTTCATAGTAGTGGAGAAGGTTCTATCTCGGAGATCGTAAGTGTAGTAAAAAGTATTCTCTCCAAGAAGACTTTAGCATGAAAAGGAGGAAACAATCTCTCTATCGAACTGTGATTCAAGCATCCATCCATAGCAGTTTAGTGGGGAGATTGAACGAAGAGTACAGATGACCTTTTGTCCTCCTACGATTGCGGTAACGAATGGATGTTAATATACAAATGAGAAAGAGGTTCCACTCTTAAGAAATGGTGCCCTCAATCTCCGCCTATCCAATTACTTAAAAAAAAAAGATCAATCTATAGTATATGCACACAAGCATATAATTATCGCTCTTAATTATACGGGATGTGCCTTGGAAAAGAAAAAAAATGGAGGGCATTTTCAAGCAATTCACTCGCGGTGCCTTGAAAGGGTATTTTTTGGCAAATCTGCTCTCATGATTTGGTACACCTTGTCATAAAAAAAGAAAAAGAAAAAGATGAAGGGACAATTTCAGGAAAATTCACTCTTAAGACACAGTGCCTTGAAGGGGCATTTTCAGGTAAATCTTCTCTTATGACTTGGTGCGACTTGTCATTAAAAAAAAAAAGATGAAGGAGTAATTTTTGGAAAATTCATTCTTAAGACATAGTGCCTTGAAAGGGGCATTTTTAGGCAAATGTTCTCTTATGACTTGGTGCGCCTTGTAAAAAATGAAAAGATGACGGAGTATTTTCAAGCAAATATGCTCTTAAGATGCAGCGCTTTGAAGGGGTAATTTCAGGCAAATATCATCTTAAGACGCGGTGTCTTGAAGGGGTATTTTCAGGCAAATATGCTCTTATGATTTGGTGCATCTTGTAAAAAAAAAAACAAAGGGGCATTTTCAGGAAAATTCACTCCTAAGATGCGGTACCTTAAAGGGGCATTTTGCCCTAATAACTTGGTGCGCTTTGTCTAAAAAATGAAGGGATATTTTTAGGCAAATTCGGTCTTTGAGACATGATGCCTTGAAGGGGCACTTTTAGGCAAATTTTTTCTCATGACTTAGTGCACCGAGTAAAAAAAAAAAGAAGTAAAGATGAAGGGACATTTTAAGGCAAATACACTCCTAAGACGCGGTGTCTTGAATGGTATTTTCAAGCAAATATGCTCTTATGACTCGATGCACCTTGTAAAAAAAAAAAAAGAAGATGAAGGGGCATTTTCAAGAAAATTCACTCCTAAGACGCAGTTTGATCCAATAACTTGGTGCACTTTGTTAAAAAAAATGAAGGGGCATTTTTAGGCAAATTCGGTCTTGAGACGTGGTGTCTTAAATGGGTATTTTCAGGTAAATATGCTGTTAAGACATGATGAGTGTATGTATATATGAAGGATGAAATGAGCACTTTTCAGGCAATTTTACTGTGCAAATCATGGTGCCTTGTCCCCCCCCCCCAAAAAAAAAGAGAGTATTTTCAGACAAATCGGCTCTTAAGATATGGTGCCTTGCCTTAAAAAAGAAAGAAAGATGAAGGAGCATTTCCAAGAGAAAAAAGAGGCAAAACATATGCGTACATTTTGATCGGAAATGACATCTTTTACTACGAGGAGATATTCAGTGTAATGCGGTCGATTACTTGAAAGTTGGTATATGGCATGGAAATTTACTTGACATTTATAAGGGCAACATGCAATTAGATTTCATTGTCTTAAAATCTAACTCTGGATTTTTGAACATGTTCATTGATTCTTCTATTAACGTCTATCTGGATCTTTTCTCCTCAGGTCCACTTGTCCAATCTACAATTCGATACTGCCCTTCTTCTTCTTCTTTTTTTAAGGGAAAAATAATGAACAATTATTTTTATACCACTAAAATCCAGTCCATCAAATCAATTATAAAAAAAAAACTAATATTTTACGTGGTATGAGTGGCTTGTCTTTGTATTATTAGGCTGAAAAAAACATAAACCCATGATATCTCGAACTCCCAAAATGTAAATTGAATATTTTTAATCGGATGAAATCACTTAAAAAAGAATATTATAATAAGACTTAGATAATCAAATAACTTTTTTTTAAAAGATAATAGATAGCGGTATGGCCTTCATAAAATTCCATGGCCACGACAAGGTGGATCGTGAATGCAAGGCTAGTGACTGAAGTGGAGTCGCAGCACATCAAATTGTATGATATCTTCAAGAAATATAGCCATTTTACTCTTTTATTTTTATAAAATCATACGTGTCGGGAACTCATTTACTGAGATTAATCCTCATGACATTAGTTTGATCTTGTCCCATATCTCGAGGATCCTGAAAACAGTAGAGTGACATATCCATATTATGCGCTGTGAGAAACATAAAAGATTGAAAATATAGTGTAAATAGCCATATGATTAGATATGAGTAACTCAAGTTACAAACTAAACCAATAGAAATTATAACTTAAGAAAATTTTAGTTAAAATTCAAAACTAATCTTTTAAGTTAAGAGGTAAATTATGATATTAATTTTTCAATTAAGTGAATTTGGGATATTAATTCAAAGACAAAATAAGAAAAAAAGAAAACCGAGAAGATGGGCAGATAGAAAGAGGATTGAAAGAAGAGAAAGTTCAGGAAGGGAAGAGAAATAGTGAGTAGGTGAGGAATATGGGAGAAGTTTGGCAGTTATTATTTGAGTAAAATTACAACTACAATTTTATATTAGTGGTCGTTATTGATTAAATTTATTTTCCTATGACTATTAAATTGTAAGTCAGACGATTTTTCTTTTGGACTTTATAGAAGAGATTGTTATTGGAAGTTTCAAATTTCAATTTATTTGGTAGAATTGAGGAAATTTTGGATTCACCCGCTGAATATTCAGTCTCTGCATCCCGTACAAAATGTTTACGGACTAGGAGAATAACGTTTCGTATAAGAAAAATAACATTTTAATCAGTCGGCTGCAAGTACGAATCAGTCAACTGATGTTTTGTACGAAATATTTTCGTACTTGGAGAATAATATTTCGTATAAGGAGAATAACGATTTGTACGGGCCCAGGTTGAGTTTTCAGCGGCTGGACTGGACTGAAGAATTGCCCCGGGGGAATTTTAACTCTGGGCCTATAAAGAGGCCCAGCCCAATCGGAGGCTGCCGCTCGGGACGAAACCGAGGCCCTCGTCGAGGGCCTGCAATCTTCTCGGAAGAACAGAGCGAAAGCTTTTCTTCTGAGCTCCAATGGCTCCGTTCTGAGTGATGAGCTCTAACTTTCAAGCCCTAAAGAACGAAGGCTCCAGTCTCTGCTTTTTGTTCCCTGCCTATAGGTTCTACTCTCCCTCTCCTTCCCTCCCTTCCCCCTCCTCTCTGCTTGCGAAAATATGGAGGGAAGGCGGTATGGCAACGGACCAATATCGTCCTCACCGGAAGTCGCCTCCTCCGCCACGAGATCTTTGCAGCCAAACTACAGCAGCAGAGCTGTTCGGGTACTCTTACTCTGTTCTCTCTCTCTACTCCATAAATCAGCAGCTGAAAGCAGTAGCTGTGATTTCACAGCTGTCGGTGAGTTTCAGCTCAGACGGATGTCGGGGCTGATGTCTCAGACAGTGTTCTCATGGCAATGATATATATTTCCTGCTTTGTCGCTCATGTGACGTTCCTGGTGCTTCAGTGAGGTCGTTTCTTAGGGTTTTGCGGGGTTCTTTCGGCTATGGTAGATGCCGGAATTGCTCAGAAGTGTTTTTTGAGTTCTCACACAATGTTGTTGTATTGATGTTTTTCTCTTGAGCATTCAATTTGGAATGACGTTCATATACACGAATCATACATGTTAGTTTGTGTAGCTGGACATGGTGTTTGCTGATTTGAATTTTTTCAGGAAGCATTTGAACACTTGGCGTCCATCGAGCCAATTGAGCTGTGCAATGAGGCGAAAATTGAACGCTGCCGGGCAGCTAGAGACTTGAGAAATTGCGCACGCAATGTACAGAATGTGTTGAATTCATGTGGCCATGCATCCTTGTGCGATGAGTGTAGCCAACGTTGCGATCTTTGCCCAATTTGTAGAGTCCCAATACCAAAAGATGGCCATAGACTTCGCCGCCGCCTTTATTCTGAGTGCGTGGAGGCTGGTCTTATTTCCAAAAGATGTGACGAGAGGTTTCGAGAAGTAGAAGATGGGGAGAATCATGCTGATGATGTTCAGCGTCTTTACTCTTTCTTTGATGTTGCGCTGGAGAATAATTTGGTTTCTTTAATATGTCACTGTATCCTGCTCAGTGTTTCAATTTATGTCCATGGGCTTGTAACCTCTTTTACCTTAGCTGCATTATTTTGTATCTTGTGCCAAATATGTATCTTCTTTGTGCTGGTTTGAAGGTGTGGTTCTTGACTTGCACGAAAGGTTCTGATTGGTTAAAAACAATTAAAATGCTGGAACTATTTAACTTATGTTTGTGATTCTTCAATATTGGAAGAACATGTTTTCTATGACAGAAGTTCAACAGATATCACAGATGTTTGCATGGATGAAAGTGCTGTATCCAGTGACCCTGTCACTGCATTCCTGCTTGATGAAGTTGTAGTGAAGGATTGGTGCAAGCGAACATTCCAGAATATATTGATAGAGCTTCAAGGAATCTGTATCCTTGCATATTTTCTGGTGTCTAGTTCTGCTTTTGTTTTTATTAATAAATACGTATTACCAATCTTATAAATTCGTTCATCTCCTTAATATAATTTTGTAGATAAGCTTGATCTGAAGGCGATGAAAAGTAAGTTAAATTTACTCCTCAAGCATTCAGGACAGCTGAATGGGATATCCAATGTGCTAGAAGTTTTGGATTCATCCTTCAGGGATGCTCTTTCACCACAGTTGCATGACTTACACCAGCTTCATGAGTGCCTCTTGAAGACAAAACAGGTTTGATAACCAAAAGCTCTATGGTTCACTGGACATCTATTAGCGAAGTCAGTAGTTCGCTATGAATTCTTCATTTACGTTTTCATCAACTGTTTCATTTTAGCTAGAGAAATGTTGTATTTCTTTTTTCAACCAAAGATCGGTTACATGTGTTCCTTCGAGAGTTATCTTCTGCTTACTATTCTTAAAATGTAAGACCCACTATGTGAAACTTAGTGAACTGATACCTAATATGGAATATCTTTGGAGAGTTATTCTCTGTAAGCTTTTGTGAGACTGATACCTAATCTGGAATATTTGTGCACAACCTATTCTCTGTAGACACCGTCAGGGGATGGTCTCTCTTAAAAATGTCGATAACCTAGATATTTATTTAGATAATATTCCTACCCCACAGCTCATATGCGCTTGACTGTTTCAGGATTTTTTTTTGGCTGCATAGTTTCTTCAAAAAATGCTGAAGAATCTTTTACTTTTAGTTCATTCACCTAGTTCATGCGGAAGGGTTTATTGCATGCAGTGCTATTCTTTCTGACATTAACATAGTTTTAGGTTTGTGTTTGTTGTCTTTTTCCCTCAGCATATCGAGGCTGTGATGTGGTGCATAAGACATGAATTTTTGGAGAATGTGAGGTCCCGTTATAATAGTTACGCCTCATGGAGTTCTCTTGTCCGTGAAAGAAGATCAGCAGCAATAAAGCGTGCATGGCCTGATGCAGTAAATCAATCTGCAGAGACGAACAGACAGGATGGCTCCCTGTTCATTGAAGATGCACTGCGAAACATTGACATAGATGGTGGACAAACTCTTGAAATGGAAGATGGATTGGACCTTTTGCCTCTGAAGAGAGATGGACACTCATCAATCCTTGCATCAACTCTGGCAGGCGTGTCAGGGTGCTACCCTTTTGAAAACCTACGGGCAGCGGTCGATGTACTGTTCTTGTATGGAAGTTCTGATCTGGTGGTAGCTAAGCGAGCTATAGTATCCTTAACTGATTTTACCAGTCAACGTTTTTTAATTGTGCATCTTAATAATTCTAGATGACACTTCACATCTTTTGTTTTCTTGACCGGGAGATAGCTTCTCTATTACCTATATGATCGCCATTGGACTCTACCTGACGAAGAATGGAGGGACATCATAGATGATTTTGCAGCAAGTTTTCGAATAAACAGGCACTCCTTGCTAGAATCTCTGATATTTTATCTGCTGGATGACCATACTGTTGAAGCTCTGGAGGTAATTCCTGCACGTATATCAATATAAATGCAGATATGGTTTTTCTCGCCCCAAACAGTATTAACTCCTTTTGGGATTTACATTTTTGAATTCATTATTTTACTCGCTATCTTATTATAGTAATATCGACATATAGATGAAAGCTGAAACCTTTGCTGCTTCTTGTGCTATCATTACCTGTAATAGATCCTGGAAACACAGGCTTAATTGAGTGCATAGTCTGCTAATGACGTGGAAGTTTAAAAAGTACTTTATATTGGCACTAAGAAGCACGGTTGCTTTGTTGCTGAATTACAAATATTGTCTGGAATAAGTCTCATCTTAATATATATATATATATATCTAAATGATACTAACTATATTGTTTTCTTACTTATCTGAAGATCTCGCTGTGAGGTTTCCTGCGGAGAATATTGGCTTATTTTCTAATGAGGGGATGAATAATGTTCCTCTTTTGAAGTTTTTGTTGAGCATTATGCCTATTCGTTTATAGTTCTAATTCGATATTCAAAATTATGTTTCTTAGGAAGCTTCTCGCCTTCTTCCAGAGATCTCGAGCCCCTCTATTCACCCAAAAATTCCACAAGTTCTGTTGGAGAGGCAAATGCCTGACATTGCTCTCATGGTTCTGCGCTGGTCTGGGCACGACAACGGAGTGCAGCTGCTATCACTCTCAGAGGCTGTCACAGCTATTCGGGTTAGGGTGGAATGTGGGCTTTTGACTGAAGCATTTACTCACCAGAGGATGCTTTATGCTAAAGTCAGGGAAAAGAAGCTTAGGCACGTACCATGTGCTGATCCTTCTGAGGATGTGAAAGGTGAATGTAGGACGTGGGTGGAATGGATGGAAATTCTTGTGACTGAAATGTGTTGTCTTTGCATTAGAAGGAAGTTGGTTGACCGAATGATAGAGTTGCCTTGGAACTCTGATGAGGAAAAGTATATCCATAAATGTCTTCTCGATTACGCTAGAGATGATCCCTCAACAATCATTGGGAGCCTTCTCGTTGTTTTCTATCTTCAGGTAACTATTAAGCCATCTGATCTTTGCTGTACTTATGGCTCATTTTCATTCCCAAGAAGCTTCGAGTGTTTCCCTCTTACCTCAAATAGGTCATCAAATGCAACATAGCCTTGCTGTTCTTTTTGGATAGAGTTACTCTATGCAGGGAATGTAGTGCTCCTCCTTTGTAAGCCTTGTGTAGTTGAAGAGTTTGACTGAAATTACTGTGGTTTTTTCCTATTGAATTTGTGTGTGTATGTGCACGCGCGCGCTTGAAACTGAAATATGTAGCCTTCGCTGCGACATTGTCTTCTCAATTTACTTTCTAATAGTTATTTTCTTGGAAAGTAAAATAAACATACCATAGAGATGCTTAGTCTATTGGTTGTTTTTTTGTTTCAGCGTTACAGATACTTCGAGGCATACAAAGTTGATCGTGAGCTTCAACGTGGAGAGGAGGACTTTAAATCGAATACTGATGTTAGCGAAGAAGTTTTATCTAGAATGCAAGCAGCGAGTAAATGGAGGGCGACACTAATAGTAAGTGCTCTGACCTTGACCTTATTATGGTGTACTGCGAAGAAAGCCCTGAGCTGTGAGATCCTGAATTGTACTTGTTTCACCCAAATCATTGTTCCAATTTGGTGGAGGAGTTCTCGATCTTTGAGCTTGGATTAGTTTTGGAAACTGGGATTATTTTGTCTTCTCAATGGAAGTAAAATCCTTCTTTCCTATTTTCCTGTAGTCTAAAAGAAGAGGAAAATTGAAAGGCAGAAAACTTTTCCAGCCATTTCTGTAAAAAGGCAGAGACTAATTATTTTCTTATTATCTTCTAAATGCAATAGAAACACATCTTTCCTTGACTCTATTATTTTTCCAGAAGATTAAAACTGAAAAAGGAAAAAAATCTTTCCATGTTTTTCTGAACTGGGCCAAGCCAAATTATTTTCCCATTTATCACTATTAGTTTTCCTCATTGTCCTTAAATAATATTTTCTGAAGTTCAGTAAATGCTTTAACAGGACAAGGGCCTGGAGTTGCTACCTCAAGTACAGCAGCAGCAAATAAAGAGTGGAAAGTTCCCTGAGACCGGTATTTCTTCTGCTACACAAGCTGAGGTGCCTGAAATATCTTCTCAGGAGCAAAGGCTGAATCATACCAGTTGCATGATTCCCTCCTCATCCTCGACCGATGCTCCTCTTATTCTGGGCAAGGCGAGCACTGGTCTTTTGTCAGATTCATTGGCTTTTGAAGCTCCTGGAAAATCCAATTTGCCATCAGTTTCCCGGGAATGGTCATTTACAAATGCAGTAAGAGGGTTGAAACCTGAAGTTGGGATTGCGAAAAGCTTCAAGTACGACGAGATCTCAACTCCTGGAACTAATTATACTAGGGGGGCCTTGCCTTTAAATAGGATCACCAGGAGCCCGTCAACATTTCTTCAAAATAGCCACCAACGAGAAAGTTCACCTAATCATAAGTCTCCAGAATTGGAACAAAATGGATTCCTTAACCAGTTTCACCGTACTAGTCCCCTATATCCCCAGAAGACCAGTACAACTGGTAATCCGCTAACTACACCTAGAAGCAATCGTCAAATGCTCGGCAATTCTACTTTTCAGTTGCACAAGAACATATCGGGTAAAAGGGTCCACTCAGATACAAACAGTAAGCCCTGGGATGTGGATTCCTTGGAAGATCCGATGGACGTCTCTTGGAGGTTTGTTTTTCCCCTTTATAGTCTTCCTTCGTAGCTAAATTGCTTGCGTATTTTATTTGATCTTTGCTCCTATATTTATTGGTGTCTGATAAAATTTGTTAACCGATTCTCAAACTATCTTGTTGAGCAAAAAAAGATACTCAAACTATCTCCAGAGCGTGTCATCTGCTAGATTAAAGTATATTAACAACCGATGCTTTGTAATGCGGTACATGTGGGTTAATTCACCTTTGGTGCTTTTTTGCAGCGGAGTGAAGGCATTTGCAGTTGAAGACCCAAATCTTCCTGCAGCACCAAGATGGAGATCTGATGAGACAAGTGATGAGGAGGAGGGTGCTTTTCTGGAGAGATCTGCTCGGGGAGCTCCTTATGCAACTCCAGCAGTGAGGGGAGTTCGAAGAAGCAGATTCATGATCAGATAAAAGAAAGACTGGATCTGTCCAAATTTCTCAGCGAAAATCAAACCACAAGATCCTTGACTGGAAAGATGGAGACTACTAATAGCATCCGAGTGAAAAGCAGCAGTGAACTCTTGTACCCGAAATATACAATTATACATGCGGCAGTGAAGTTCTAGTGCTCAAAGGGGATCAGTAGAGGAAGCAATCCTTTGAATATTTTCATGTAGCTGCTTGTTTTCGAGGAATGTCCGGTAGTTTGCGGTGAGGCTGACATTGTAATTTTTGATTCACTTACAGCGTGAGTTTATGAAAGAACCGTTGATGTCGATGAGGACTGGCCAGATTTTTCCAGCGTCATTTTAAGCGCGAATGTATGTGTTCTTAACTGCAATAATCCGAAGTTAGTTTATTCTCGGAAGTCGTATAAGTCTCTTGTTTATCTTACCCAAAGCGTCTTTAAGGTCTCATTGGATGGGATGGGTCCCTTGCCAGAGTTTTACCGTTCTCAGGGACTGCTGCCATCTAGAATTGTGGCTTTGCAGCTGGGGCCAAGGGGTGCTCGCGGGACAGTTCGGAAACGGTTTCTAGTATGAATTGTAATCATTTTGAAATTTCGGGATAAGAATTTTTACGAATTGTAATTGTAAATAAAATCGTATTAGTGGAATAAAACAATTTTGAAAAAATGTTTGATTTTCTGGTTTAGCTAACTGAATGGAACTGATGTTGAAAAAAAAGTTAAAACGATAAATTTTAAAAGCTTGATTTCATTAAATTCTATTCGTCCATATATATCACAAGTCACAACTAAAGGAAAAGTCCCGTATGATCATAGTTATTTATCACGACCAAAGAAAAAGTCTCTATGATCATAGTTATATAATATTCATCTATATATCAAAGAATGAAAATTGAAAAAAAAAATCCACTTGAAATGGAATTAGGAATTTTTAGTCTGTTTATATTACTTTTTTTTATTTACTTTGAAGGTAATTGTCTGTTTATGTTACTTTTTCACTTTTTTAATTAACATTTCTAAATTCATATGTAAAATAATATTAGATATGATTTTATTAATATATAAATTTGAGATTGAACAATTAATTACAGTTTTTTTATGTTGTGTTTGGTTTTAGAATTGAGTTTTGGTTTTAATTGGTTTATAATGATTGTATTGTTGAATTATGAGAAAAATGTAAAAAAGTAATGAATAGTTAAGAGAATTTAGTATTAAAAATTAAATTGAATGGTTAAAAAATTTAAAAAAAAATGAAAAATTAATAATTGTGTTGTTGATTTGAAGATAAGCGGAGTTAAGTGGAGTAGAGTTTATTTCGGTGTGGATCGTTTATTAAGTGGAATGGTTCTTTTATCGGGTTTTTTTAAAGTCTATTCGCAGTAATCTGTGGCTCTCTCAGTATCCTCCGATGAGGGTAGGGTGGCTGCCATGTCAGCACTTGAATCCAGAAATTGTATGCAAGTTTTGCTGCAACAGCCAAGTGTTGTGTAATAATTATTTTTAGATTAGACGAATAAATACAAATATTACAACTGAATTTTCAAGACATTAGAATCATTTTTTTTTCAGTTATTAATTATTATTAGAATTATTTTTTTGTCCCTTAATAATCTCTCGGAGGCCATTTTCTGTCGGGATGAGCTTTTGCGGTGGTCGGTGAGGTCCCGTCACTGCAGCAGCACAGGAACGAAAAAGAAATGGCGGAAGCTCTGCAGCTGCCGGTTATAGACTTGTCCTCCCCCGATCGTCTCTCCTCCGCCAACTCAATCCGTCAGGTCCCTTCATCTTCATCTCATATGCCCCTCTACCTCCATGACCGTTCTGCTTGTTTCACTCGCTTGCTGCCGTTACTTCTTCTGCATGCTTGGAGCTATTATCGTTGCGGATATGGAGCTGCGAACTATATCTGTTATTTGCATTACAGGCTTGCATCGAATACGGTTTCTTTTACCTCTCGAATCATGGAGTGAAGGCAGAGCTACTCAGGGAAGTGCTTAGCGAGAGCCGGAAGTTTTTCTCGCTGCCCGTCGAAGAGAAGATGAAATTGGCACGCAAAGAGCACAGAGGTTATTCGCCACTCTACGACGAGAATCTAGACCCCGCATCGAGCTCCAAAGGTTTCCGATGTTGATTCCTGTTTCACTGCTATGTTAGTTCCTGATCTGGTCGGTCCTAGTGATATCTTTGATTGGTCTTCATTGGGCAGGTGACTCGAAGCAGAGTTATTACGTTGGTCCCCTCGATGATCCGATGGATCAAATCAAGCTGAATCAATGGCCTCCAGAAGGTATGCAATCCTTTCGAGTGTGGTCTTTTAAGTGGCCGTATGCATTTTTTTTATCTATGGAACATAAATTTCTGATTTTTACCTCGTGAATAACATAAGATGATATCTTTTCCCCTTCTAGGAGATTTCAGATATACTGCCATCTTGGAGACCCACAATGGAATCATACTACAGAGAACTGGAGTAAGTATTTTGCGTCTCTCTCTGTAGCTGGCGTTCAGGTGTTTGCCGGAGGATGACTTTTAATTTTGGTATGCTCCTAGAATTTTTATGTGATATCTCGTCACCATCGAAACGAGGCAGTTTATGATGTGGAGCGCTGAAAGAATGTTAGGTGGAAAGAATAATATTTTGTTTCTTCTTTTTAGGATGCCATACATGATAGTTGGGACACTGAAAATTTGAGATGATACATTGTTGTACATGACTTGTTTTACCCTCAAAGATATGAGCTACAGAGCTCTTGAAATTTGGAGGCAAAAAATTGGATTTGTTTGGTTTCCGGTAAAGATATGTATGTGTAATTCCTTGCACGTTGCACGTGTATCTTTAATATTGTTAAACTTCGATGTTTTAATAATCAAGCAGCAGAAATTCATATGGTGCTGGCCTTTCTACTTTAGATCTGCAGGAAAAAGGTTGCTCTCTTTGGTTGCCTTGTCACTGAGTCTGGATGAAGACTTCTTTGTGAGAGTTGGGGGCTTGGATAAACCAACAGCTTTTCTTCGTCTCCTGCATTATCCAGGTACAGTATATTATTTATTGCAAGTGGGAATCTTTGATTTTCTATTTAGAGAGTTAATTTAGCTTTCATGAACATGAATTTGTTCTGATTTATGCAGATGAAATTGAGATTTAACTATCATTTCAATTCTATATGGTACATGTATATTATTCTTGTACATGGACCTTTTGTTTGGAATTTTCGATGATAGCCCCTGCATCTTCAAAATAAGTTAGAAGATTATATGAAGCATAGCGTTTTATTTGCATGTTAGGATTATCAATCATTTCCTGAAAGAAAGGAAGTATATAGTCCTGTAGTCTATAGAAATGAAAAAAAAGAAAAAAAAAAGTGGCTAGTTATACATGACAAGATTGGCTGCATCTTTCCTATCTAGAATTGGTTGTTTTTGCAGAGAGGGCGGTGGAGGGTGATTGTATCTAATAAATACAGACTCCACTTGATAGACATTCCAGTAGCATTTAGAAAAACATTACGTAATTGATATTTTGCTGCATATTATAAAAAATGCTGTTATGGAAATTGATCTGATTTGCCTGTCATGCCACTTTGGAGGAATTCTGTTCTGCTGAATGAAGCTTGATGTGTTCCATCCCTATTCTTATTTATAAGGGTTGTCAGATATGCTACCACAATAACTACGAAGCACTGAAGTTATGTCATTGTTTCTGTAGATACTAGATATATATATACATTTATATGTATGTATGTATGTATGGCTAAGAATTACCTGGAAATATTTACAGGTGATGCCATCGCATCTGGAGAAGAAATATATGGTGCATCTGCACATTCAGACTATGGAATGATAACTCTTCTGGCAACTGATGGTGTTCCAGGACTCCAGGTATGACCTGTTTTTCATATCACAGGACAAATATCAATTAGACTTCTTTCGAACTCTGGCTTCATGTAATCTCAATTGAGCTTTCCACTTGACAGATCTGCAGGGACAAATCTAAACGCCCATTTATCTGGGAGGATGTTCCTCATATAGAAGGGTGAGTAGGTTATGCTTATCGCAAGCTTATGTTTGCACAGCTCCATGCAACTTCCTTTTGTTTGCATTTCACTATATTCTTCAAAGAGATGATTTAGATGCATGAAAGTTTACGTTCTTTACAATTATTTCTTATGAATAACTGTACATGTTGTGATCTCAGATATATTGGCTATGGAACTTTAATGAGCTTGTAACTGGTCACCCTGATGTAGGTTAATGAACTTGAATCTGCAGGACCTTCATTGTGAACATTGGTGATATGATGGAGAGGTGGACTAATTGCTTGTTCAGGTATATAGCTGTTTCTCAAATGTGAATTTAACTTCTTCTTGAACAGTAACAAAGGTTGCCCTGTTATTTTACCTTGAATGCAAGAGATATGATGAAATCTTTGGCTAATTTTAGGTCAACTCTTCACCGGGTGATGCCAACAGGACAAGAACGCTATTCAGTAATCACATGCTCCGTTTGCTCACTTTGCTTGCTTCCCCCTGAATGTTTCATCCTATTTTACCACAGTATCGATCAATGATCTGATGCTGAAAACTGCTGGAAGAATTGCACCAGTGCAGATCGGGTTCCGGATTCTTCTCATTGTATTCTACTCATACATGCCAAGATACAGTGCAAAGCCAACTAAGGGAAACTTTTCATTGCAGGTGGCGTTTTTCTTAGATCCAGACCGAGATTGCATTGTTGAGTGCCTACCAAGTTGCTGTGGCGAGTCATGTCCTTCAAAGTATGATTATATCTGTCTTGCAGATTTTCTTTCAAATCTTAGAATTGTTGGCCCATGAGTTCACCTTAGCATTCTTTAAGTGGGATGAAAATCTGCAGGCATGACTGTCTGGGTTTGATGGTTTTTGCCTTCAAAGCTATCATATTCTGAAATTTCCTCTTTATTTGCTTTTTGGGGATGGTTTAGCCGCTGGACATCATGCTGAAAAATAAAGATGGGATCTTCTTTTAGGGAGACTGCATAATTTGGATTTGCTTGAGTAGGCTGTTCCTTCATAGACAGTAATCTTGTTTCTTTTTGGTTCTTCTGCATGCCTTAGGTTTTCTCCGATTCGCAGTGGTGACTACCTAAAAGAGCGGCTTAGGGTTACTTACGGGTTTGCCACATAATTAAGGTGAGCTGTGGAGACTTCTCTTCTTTTGAGTGGAAAGCAAATGCCTAAATTTTAACACTATGCTCTGATTGCAGGTACGGTACGATGAGATTACTGGTGCGGCACGGTTGGTTGATCGAACCATCTATGACTCAGAGACTCATTTCCTATTTGATCCCTCTGAATTCCATATTTATGACTCAGAGACTCATTTCCAATTTGATCCATCTGAATTCCATATTTGAAGTTGCGATCAGATTGTGCAATAGGTAGACACGATATCATTTGGGTTGATTAGTTGTTCTTGGGCAGGGAGTGAAGAGCACGGAAGCCTTAGTAAGTTATCCTCGAACCTCTGAGAGGAGGGATGGCGCCAAAACCGAGTTGCAATGTTCTCCGGACTTCGTTTCTTTCCTCCAAACATCATTGTTGACGAGAAAAACATGGATATGTACATTTGCAATGACTCGTATATCTATGAATTTGGTCCGTCATGTTATATTAATGTCTCGACCTTTTTTCTAATCATTATTTTGATAAATATGTCTCGACTTGCCTTCTCTTCATTACCGTGTGGACAATATGGTTTTTACATGTGCTAGATATATGCCTAAAGAAAAATTCCTCAAGTCATACTATTTGGTTTGATTCGATGATTTTCTCCAAAACTGATAATGAAATGTTAAAAGAAAAAAAAAACGTAATCTCATGATACGGTAACTTTTTTTATTATTATTAAGCATAGGATTACTTCTGCAAATGATCTCGGCCAGTAGTACTTAAACTATATTTTAGGGCAAATTGGCACAGATTACCGAACTATTAGGATCGGATTGAGAATAAAAGAATATTATAGGACCAATTTACAGAAGAAAAATACTTGAGGGGCCAATTGAAATTTTCATAAACGGAGCCGGTGATGAATTCAGCGCCGAGGAAGATAGCGGAGGAGGAGGGAGAGGAAGAAAGTATGAACAGTCTCATCGAGCTCAGTGGCAGGGCGCAGAGACCGCCATGGCCGAGAAGGAAACCTCCCTCGAGATCTCTTCTCCTCTTCCCTTCTCTCCTCCTCCTCACCCTCCTCTTCTTCCTCTGCTACTATTCCTTTGTTTCCAAATCCGCCCTCACCGTCTTACGGGATCCCCTCCCTCCACCCGGCCTCCGCTGCAATCCCGAGATTCTGAGCTCCGGGGAGAGGTACCTGTGGTACGCCCCTCACAGCGGGTTCAGCAACCAGCTTTCGGAGCTGAGGAACGCTGCCCTGATGGCCGGGATCCTAAACAGGACGCTGGTCGTCCCGCCGGTGCTCGACCACCATGCTGTCGCCCTCGGGAGCTGCCCCAAGTTTAGGGTTATGGGCCCGACGCAGATCAGGGCCGCGGTCTGGGATCACACGGTGGAGCTCTTGAGAAGTGGGAGGTGAGTGCTAAGTAATGTGTTGTTTTAGTTAGTCTCAACTGATGCTATTAATGATGATTAAGCTGATGAATCCCCTGTGATGATAGTACATTGTCGAAAAGAATGGAAATTGGACAAATGGAGAGGCATATGCGTTAAATCTGTTCATGGATTGGTGAAAGTTTGCTTGTTGAGTTGTTGTTGTTGTTTGGTGATTTACTGCTATGTTTTTACGTCTTCTTCAGCTGGATTGATTGATTGATTCTAGTGTCCTAAATTTCTCAAAATGCATAAATTTTTTGCTGGCAAAGGAGATTTCTTTTGCGGCCATAGATAGGGAAATATTGTGTTGAAAATCGAAAAGTGATCTTTATTCTCTATATTGTCTTCCAGTATATATGAACTCAGATAAGATTTGTGAGTCTCAGCATGTGCTTCGGTCTTGAGAATTCACAGATACAGTGGTGTACTTTTCTTGCTTAAGGTATGTTTCCATGGCCGACATTGTGGATATCTCATCGCTGGTCTCCTCTTCATTGATCCAAACAATTGATTTCAGAGTTTTTGCGTCCCTCTTTTGTGGCTTGAACATAGAAAAGGCTTGCTCTGACAAATCGGGGGAAACCTTTCTGTTTAACAGACTAAAGCAATGTGGGTATTTTCTATCTGGGGTTGATGGTAATGTTGATAATTGCTTGTACACAATAGAGGAAGACTGCAGAAGTACTGTTTGGATATACCAGAGAGAGGATGAGGATGGGAAATTGGATGTGTTTCAACCCGACGAACAGTTGAAAAAGAAGAAGAATATTTCATACATAAGGAGGCGTCGTGATGTTTATAAGACTCTTGGGCCTGGGACTGAAGCTGATTCAGCAGCAGTTTTGGCCTTTGGAAGCCTTTTCACATCCCCATACAAAGGTTCACAACTTCTTATCGATATCACTGGAGCTCCAAGGGAACCAAAAATACAGTCATTGATAGACGAAATTGTGTTCCTTCCTTTTGTCCCTGAAATTGTGAGTGCAGGTAAGGAATTTGCTCAGAAAACTATAAATACGCAATATCTTTGTGCCCAGTTGAGGTTGTTAGACGGGCAGTTTAAGAACCACTGGAAGAGTACCTTTCTCGGGTTGAAACAAACAATTGGGTCTTTGAGGCAGAAGGTCCCTCTCCCTATTCATATTTTTGTGATGACTGATCTCCCTAAATCTAACTGGACCGGGAATTACTTGGGGGAATTGGCCCAAGATTTTAGTAGCTATAAGCTACACTTTTTGAAAGAAGAAGATGAGCTGGTTGCACGAACAGCAAAGGAACTGTCAGTTGCTGGGCACAGCCTCAGGATCGGGAAAATCCCACGTGGCTTTGATAGGGTCGACAAGCTGAGGAAGAGTTGCTCCCCTAAGGAGTTGTCGGATGTGCTTCTGTACATTGAGGAGATAGTTTGCAGCTGTGCTTCTCTGGGTTTCGTTGGGACTGCAGGGTCCACCATAGCTGAGAGCATAGAGCTGATGAGGAAGTATGATTCATGCTCACTCAATAGTCACCTAGGCCGAAAATTGGAGGTTTAATGCACTAAAGGCGCCTTTCTTGTCACTAGCGCACTTCCTAGGCCAACTTTGTGACCAAATTGGTGGCCTCATTCAGCAAATCACTCATCATTCTATTGCAGGTTCTGTTATTTTCAACAGTTCATCGAGGACCCACTCACCACCACAGGATGCTCCATTTGTGTTCTTGATTCATGTCAGGTGGAACCAAGTTTGGGTTTCCAATTGTTCCAACATTAGAGAATGCGCGGAATCTTTGCACTCACCAAAATATGAAATGGATCTTTCAGCTTCCTTGATGGCGGAACTAATGGCTTCCCTCCATCGAGGTTTCTCCCGTCAGAAGATGTCATTAAAAGCTTGCATGTCCGGCAGTATTTGACTCACTTTGTTGTTAGATAGTTCCATACCTTAATTTCCTTTTCACACTGTTTATAGATTAATTTTAGTATGTTTATATCAAGCAAGTCATAATATATTTTTTCCCCTTTTCCGAGAGCCAACGATCATCCAATCGGTTATTGGGATGACCTATCTATACATGATGGGGATGCCTTTATTTTGTCCGTTCTTATCTCTTTCCTGCCCGACATGATACATAGTTTGACATAACAATTAGCAGAGTGGAGGCACGGATGGCCTCCATCGTTGAATGTTTCTGCAATAGTTCTCAAATGCGGCCCCTTCTCTGTTTTCTGCTTTTCCATTGTTCTGGCCACCTCTCCCCTGTGCTGTAACTCCTCTCTCTTTTAGTGGCCAGTTTGAGAGAGGATGCGGATAGCCTTGACCACGGAACCTTTTGAGAAGGCGTCGGGCTTTCCATATAGCTAATGCTTCTGGTACATGCGTACAAGTCAATAGCAATTAATAACTACGAGTAGGATTGCAGAGACTTTGAATCAGCCGAAGTTGCCGATTAAAATGATGTTGGTTATGATCGAATTTGGGGCTGGAGAGAGGGTCCTCTGGAGGAGAGCATTTCGTTCATGTTAGGCTCTAGTCGAGTGTTCCTCTGCAGCCATACTTGAGTAAGATGGAAGGTTGAGCCTGCCTCGCCCATTCCAGTTCAGGACATAGAGGTGGCTCATCATTAGCATCTACGCCCGAACATGCTCAACTGAAGCCCAAGCTCATTACAGGTGCGCTGCAAACTACGAGATCACGCTAGCTCATCTGGTTACGAGTCAAGTGGGGGCACGGCATTGACGTGAGCACTCATGGAGGAAATGGACTTGACCATTGGAGCCTGATAATACCATTTTAATCAAAGCAATTTTGAAGGAAACCATAAGAGGAGGAAAACACGCCTATCCAATATCCCAATTTTGTGGACATTCTCCAGAAAAGGAAAAACAACATTAATTAAACGTTGGGCATTAGCATTTTTCTTTTTCTCCCAACACAAAAGATAATCATCTTCGAAGTCCAAAATTTCTCTACCAAATGGCACCGCAGTGTTCGAGTTTGGAAAGCAACCCCCGGAGCCGTGTTAAAGCTCAAATTACGCGCATCCTCCAGAGCGCGAGACTCAGCAAGATCGAGCCTACTGCTCCCGATACTCCAGCAGCTAATACAATCGCAATCTTCTTCCTGTTACTTACACGGCACTTCCCCATAGGTTTCCCGCAGAGTCCCTGGTTCCCAGCAAAATCCGCCTTGTCAAAACGAGTCAAGTTTGGAGGAATAACGCCTTCGAGATTATTATTTGCAACTGAAAATTCATTGAGCCTCCCCGCAGAAGGAAGTTCATACGGTATGGTTCCCGAGAAACGATTATTGGACAGGAGGAGAACGTTCAGGAAGGAGCAGTTTGCAATCCCGACGGGCAGTCGGCCTGACAGAAGATTGTCGGAAAGAATGAGAACCGTTACGTAAGGCACCCACGTGCGTATTAAACTAGGAATCGGCCCATATAGCTTGTTCCCTTGGAGATCTAAACCTGTCAAGAGTCTACAGAGTCACAACGATTCTGGAATCTTCCCCGACAGGTTCATGTCGCGGAATGAAGGATTCAGCACCCGACTTTCATTGCCCGGCCAGCATTCGACACCGTGGAAATCGATTGGACATACATATAATACCAATAAGCAGAGAGGCAGAGTCCCTGAGTAAATTCAATAATGGCAGCTTGAAGTTTTTGGGCTTTGAATTCACGAAGAATGCAGTTGCTGGTTCAGTGTATACAAAACAAAATAGCAGCTAATGCAAGTGCTTCCAAAACAGTTTAGTTAATCTATACTAAATTTCAATACTTAAAGCTCATAATTTTATATAAATTATTAATAATTTAATCAAAAACTTCAAAGTTCAGTTAATCTATTATTGAGAGAGAGTGTTTTTTTTTTCTCAATTAACATTATCGACCTGCTTAAATGACTTTTACATTCTTGAAATGCCTTATTTTTGTATGGACATGTTTACAATATTTAGATTAAGAAAATAAACCATGATATAAGATACATCTTAACGAAAAAGTAAATTACAATAGTTATTTTTTGTCTCGAATCATTATAATCCGATGAATGACCAAATAAATTTTGCCGATTCTCAAAGCACGCAGGACATCGGAGAGGACACTCTTATATGCCAAAGAGTTGTATTGCATTGATCATTGTTGTTTCGTACATTTCAATTGAGTGAAATATTCTCCTAATTAATTAGTGTTGTTAATCATTGCAAAAGCATTTCAGTGTTCCATTTTTCTTTTTAATTTTACTTGTAAACATCATAATTAGAGTTGAAGTTGAAAACCTAATATATTTAAATACGTTAATTAAATAATTGCATAAATTTTTCATTGTTTCATTCAGTATTTTTTTTAAATTTAATGTTGTAAATATTAAAAGTTGAAATGAAGTTAAGAATCGTACAGGCAACATTTATCAAAGCATTAATTATTTCTCAAATCAATCTTTTTTTTTTTTGCTTGAAAGGCAATTCTTATTTCTCAAATCAATCTTATTATGGAACATAGATGGATTTTTATCAATTTAATTGTCATGAATTGATGCTATAAGCAACTTCACAATTTTTTTTTACTGAAAAATGCATATTATTAATAAATAGTAGCATCTCCATTGATGTATAAGCACGTATAATATGCAATCATGTAATGAGCGAAGATGCATCAGCACGAAAAAAATGTGAAAGCTATGAAAGATTCCAATCTATCCATAGCATGTAAATGCACTTGACGCACGCGCGAATTTGATCACGTGCAAAAACTATCTCAAAAAACAAAAGGGAAAAAAATTGAGGAAAAGCATGTCGGTTTTGAACAAAAAAGAAGAAAAAGGGCAAAAAAAAAAAACCAAAAGTGAAAAACAATGGGCGCGTGAAGGGTCAAGCAAAGAAAAGTCAGCCTGTCGTCAAACCATTCGTGCACCGGGAGCATGCTCGCCGGCCGTCTAGCAAAAGGCACACCTGGTGCGGCCATAGCGGTTGGACTTGATCCGAATTGGGAAATACCCATCCGAAACTACCAAAATTAGCTAGGAGATCTGACCGCCTGAAGTATAAAGAAAATAACAAAATAAATAATTTTAATTTCTTTCCACAAAGTTTAACGAGTGTCAAATAAAATGACCTCACAATTTTCATTTTTATTCCACCACAAGGCCATAATTTCAACCAAATCTCGATCACGACCGATTCAATTCGTTAAGACTTTGTTTCAAATTATAATTTTACTCGGCATAACTTTATTTTTCTCCCAATTCAACAATACAATCATTATTTTTTTTTATATTTTTCTCTAATTTAATAATAAATTCTTTCACTTACTTTTTCCTTCTAACCATTTTATAATCAATGTTAATAATAAATTTATCATATAGTTTCACATCTATATTAATATATCAATTTTTTAATAATAAATTTCTCATTTACTTTCATATCTATATATACATGTATATATATATGTCAATATATTTAACAATTATCATCATTGCATAAATCAAGTTGAATTGAATCATTATCTAATTCGAAAACCAAATTGCAAGCTAATCGATTTAAGGTTTTGATCTCCTTTTTTCTTAAATTCAGGTCGGTTTGGGTCTTTATCGTGTCAGCTTAGCGACTGACCGGAGATTCATTATGAGGGGGCTTTAATCTACTCGAGACTTGAAATAATTTTTTTGGATTTCGTTGGGTCGATTATCGAATTTTCAGTTTTTCTACTCACGCCCCGAACTTTTTTTTTTTTTTGGGATAAATATCACCCCTCGAACGAATCCGGTCATCCCAAGGAGCATGAACCCGGTCCATAAATATCAGTTACTCATAACTTATCCGATCAATGGCATACGCCGCCTCGTGTTCCTTGGAAATCTCAAAGACTAAATAAAAATAATTTATCCATAAAAAAATAATAATAATAATTTAGCGAATCAATGGTATGGTTCCTTGGGAATCGGAATTTCAAAGATTAAAAATAAATAAATAAATTGGCTTTTTCCATGTCATTTCATATATTTCATCATCGCCTACACCTACTCTCTCTCCTCATCCGTCCGCCCACGGCCCCATTCCGCATATAATTTCCCTCTCGCTCGACTCTCCCTCAATCTCTCTCTCTCTCTCTCTCTCTCTCTCTCTATTTGTTGACACATAACACAGCGATTTGCTTCATCGCCATTGCTTGCTTTGCTTCTGGGCTCCGAGCTTTCAATTCGACCATGGAGGGAGTGGACCACTTGGCTCATGAGAGGCAGAAGGCGCAGTTCGATGTGGAGGAGATGAAGGTCGTCTGGGCGGGCTCCCGCCACGCCTTGGAGCTCTCTGATCGTATCTCCCGTCTCGTCGCCAGCGATCCGGTCAGATTTTCCCCCCTCTCTCTCTCACTCTGTGTTCGTCGGCGTCTGTGCTTGAACTGTTGATGATTTGTAGCGTCGGTAAATTTGAGTATTCCGTTCCCAGCTCTTGATCGTGACAAATCCGGATACGCACTATTAACAATGTGCGATGTGAAGGAATGGTGATCTGGGGCATTTCCCCGAGCTTCTTAGCAGTAAAGTTAACTACTTGATAGGAATTGGAATTGGAATTGTTCCTCGGGATCTCCGATCTTATCTAATTTCTAACATAACAATGAGATACTGGAAACGGGTCTGATGTTCTTGGGGACCTCTTGAATTGCATAGCCTTTGGGCAGCACAGTCCAATAGGGGAGTCTGGGGACTAGGGTGTTCATTGGAGGGAAACATTATAATTGGCTCTTTGCTGCAATTTTTGTATTGCACACAGAACTTGTGCTTAAAATTTTGATTATTCCCGATGGAACTTTGGTTGCAGGCTTTCCGGAAAGATAATAGAACCGTGCTAAGTAGGAAAGAGTTGTTCAAGAATACTCTGAGAAAAGCTGCCTATGCGTGGAAACGGATCATTGAGCTTCGGCTTACAGGTGTCATGAATTGCATACCTCTGTTAATTCCTCAGACTTATTCTGGTTGTTGTATCTGAATTTTATGTCTTCTATCTTGCAGAGGAAGAGGCGGCCAGACTGAGGTTTTATGTGGATGAACCTGCTTTTACAGATCTCCATTGGGTACTCCATTCTATTTTGCTTCAGTTGCATTTAAGTACATTCTTACTTCATTTGGTTACCTCTGACTACTTTGAAGCGCCATTATTGATACGATGCTTCTAATCTTGGAAATTGTGAACTGTAAAAATCTTTTCCCTTTTATTCATACATACGGTATATCCTATTTGGTTTTGTCTGATTATGTTGATCTCATATTTCTCTGAAGGGAATGTTCGTACCAGCCATTAAGGGACAGGGTACTGATGAGCAGCAGCAGAAGTGGCTGACTTTGGCGTATAAGATGCAAATAATTGGGTGTTATGCACAGACTGAACTCGGTCATGGCTCCAATGTCCAGGGTCTTGAGACCACAGCAACTTTTGATCCAAAGGCAGATGAATTCATCATTAATAGTCCGACATTGACGTCCAGCAAAGTGAGTATAACTAGAGAGAGTTTCCTTATTCTTATGTTTTGGCATTGTTTCTCATGACAGTCCATAATATGATTGGGCACCATTTGAAATACTTTGTCGTTTGATTTAGCTGGGCATGCCTTGATGCATCTTTGCACCAGGTCTTTCTTGTTGATTTGTCTAATGTTCTCAGACAAGGAGTCTTAACTATTATGTGATTTTGTTTGTAGTGGTGGCCCGGTGGACTGGGTAAAATTGCCACCCATGGTGTCATTTATGCACGTCTTATTACTGATGGCCAGGACCATGGAGTCCATGGTGAGTTCTTAACTGAAAGTGCCAACCTTTTCAGTTGAGACATTTTCTATACTATATTGATGATGTGTCATTCCCATATTTAGGTTTCATTGTTCAGCTGCGGAGCCTGGAAGATCACATGCCTCTTCCAGGAATTACCATTGGTGATATTGGAATGAAATTTGGAAATGGAGCTTACAACACCATGGACAATGGGGTCCTTAGGTTTGATAACGTGCGCATTCCAAGAGACCAAATGCTGATGAGGTTAATTTTATTTCTCTCTCTGTCTGTTCTTACATGCACATGCATAAAATCAGTAGAATGTTGCATTGATACTTTTCATAAATGAAAATTTTCTGTTCATTGCATGATAGGCTCAATCCATGGACATTATTTCCATTTGAAGGGAACATCTTATTTCTAGCATGCCTTGCATTCCACTAGTAGCTCGTTTCCATTTCTCAAATCCACTTTAAATGCCACAGGGTTTCACAGGTCACAAGAGAAGGGAAGTATGTGATGTCTAATGTTCCGCGACAGCTGGTCTATGGTACGATGGTGTATGTGCGTCAGACTATCGTCGTTGATGCTTCCTGTGCTTTGTCACGGGCAGTTACCATCGCTACAAGATACAGCGCTGTTCGTAGACAATTTGGCTCCCAGGATGGAGGTCCTGAGACTCAGGTAGTATAGAACATTTTTTAATTGCTCATCCTGATATGGTACCTCGAATTCTTGTGAAAATTTGAAATTGATTTTATTTTCCTCTGATGTTTAATCTTATTATATAGCTGAGATATTAATATCAGATTTTTGTAAAGTATTTATATCTCCGACGTTAATACCTTTCTTTCATGGCTTCAATTCTCATTTTCCTTTTCCTCTGGGTATTGGTCCTTGAGAAGTTCACAGAGATCCTGCACCTGAAAATTATGATCATATTCTAGAATTCTTGAAATTTCAAATTTTTAGTTGTATTTGATTGTACCACGTATAGTCTTGTTCGTTGTAATGCGTATGATTTGCTTTTTTCCTGCCCTATCTCAGGTGATCGATTACAAAACTCAGCAAAACAGACTCTTCCCTTTGCTGGCTTCGGCTTATGCCTTCAGATTTGTTGGTGAATGGTTGAAATGGCTCTACACGGATGTCACACAAAGGTTGCAAGCAAATGATTTCTCGACCCTTCCTGAGGCCCATGCTTGTACTGCAGGCTTGAAATCATTGACTACGTCTATCACAGCTGTATGTGAGACCTTTGGACTTTGAACTCTTACTTATCTCATATGAATTTCTGCTTCTCTTTCTCTCTCTCTCTCTCTTAAATAAAGAAAAAAAGATGCAATGTAATATGAGTAATTGTTAGTGTTTGATGTCTTACTAGTTTTTAATACAATTATTGGAGTGAGATAGAGACTTAGTTTCTTGAAATATGTTTCTTATGGGTTGTGCCTGCACTAACATGTAGGATGCCATTGAAGAGTGTCGAAAACTCTGTGGTGGCCATGGTTACCTATGCAGCAGCGGTCTTCCTGAGCTAATTGCTGTTTATGTTCCTGCCTGTACATATGAAGGAGACAATGTCGTTCTACTCTTACAGGTTTTTGAAATATGGAATTTACAATATCTGAATCATAAGTTTCTATTATACTGGTGCTGTAAAAATGTTATTTTTATCTTGTGGTTGATGATGTAGTGAAATTTCTGCAGGTTGCGAGGTATCTCATGAAGGCTGTTTCCCAGCTCCCATCTGGGAAAAAGCCTGTTGGAACGACTGCTTATATGGGCCGTGTGGAATATCTTATGCAATGTCGATCTGATGTCCAAAGAGGTAGTTATCCAATGTTCATTCAAAGGTGATTAGTTCCTGAAGCATAGAGATTTCATGTCAAAAGCTCTCTTCAATATATCATAAAATTATGAAGTTGATGGCATTAGTAGTATTATATTATATAATGGGTGTGAGGCGGAGGTAGAATTACAAACTTGAATGGAGGCATAGTTGATATACTGCTGGCATTAGTTGAATGAAGGCATTAGCTGATATACAATGTAGTGATATCGTGTATATCCAGCCTTGAGGTTTTTGTATTTAACGTGGACTTTCTTTTGCTGGATTTATGGACATGCGGATTCACTGTATATATGTTCAACTTGCTTGCAGCTGAGGATTGGCTGAAGCCTAATGTGGTCTTGCAGGCTTTCGAGGCAAGGGCAGCAAGAATGTCTGTTGCATGTGCTCAAAAGCTTGCTCAGTTCTCCAATTCTGAAGAAGGTATGCTGCTCCCGTCTTGTATTTATTTTCCGCATGGTGATTTTGCATTATTTTCAGCTATGTGATATTGCATGCAAGATGTGTGAGGTCCTTATCCAGAACTGTTTCCGTGGAGGAAGAAGGATCTTTTGTCTTAAATCCTTACGCGTTTTTCGACTCAGCTGAAAAGTCTAATCTTTTATCCTTGCTCGAAAGCTCGGAAGTGGTTACTATTCATGCTAAAGCTGGACAAATTCTCTGCCTTCTAAATACTGCAGGTTTTGCAGAACTGTCGCCTATCCTTGTCGAGGCTTCACTTGCTCATTGTCAATTGATTGTTGTTTCCAAGTAAGTTCTCTTTATGCTGATTTCTCTTTTAGATTTTCATAGCTCTTAGATATAATACTCCACTCAATGCCAATTATGACCTTTCATTGATTCTACGAAGTTCCCTATTCATTACTGGGAGATTTCTCATTGAATTGTTTAGTTCTATTATACTGGGGGAATCAAAATTTAAAGCCTGTTGATCCAAAAAAAAGATTCAATGCTCTTATAAATGGCTAGTCGATTGTGTGACAAAAATTATTCTGCTTGCAGATTCATCGAGAAATTACAGCAAGACATACCCGGAAAGGGTGTGAAAGAGCAACTAGAGGCCCTCTGCAGTGTTTATGCTCTGCATCTTCTGCACAAACACTCTGGGGACTTCCTTTCCACTGGTACCATCACGGCCAAGCAGGCTTCCCTTGCTAACGACCAGCTCCTCTCTCTCTATTCAAAGGTCGCTCCTTGACCACTTCTGCTACCGTGTATATAATTCCTGTGTGCAGATGTCCTGATTCTCTTTTTTTTGGGTTTTCTAGGTTCGCCCCAATGCAGTTGCCCTGGTCGATGCATTTAACTACACGGACCACTACCTTGGGTCAATCCTTGGCCGTTACGATGGTAATGTGTACCCGAAACTCTACGAGGAAGCTTGGAAAGACCCTCTGAATGAATATGTGGTGCCCGATGGCTTCCATGAGTACATCAGTCCGATGCTAAAGCAACAGCTTCGTAATGCGAGACTCTAAGGTCTCTTTCGACTATGCTCTGCATATGCGGTTCCATGTTTTAAGAATCATAACTTTTATCCTCAGAAATATAATTTTATGACGTGACAGTCTCTTCATGAATAAGGTTAGTTTGTTTTGAAGGAAGGCAGCAGAATGCCTGATGATGACTTCATGTTAGCAATTGGGAATGACAGTTTCTGTTCCAAGTGAACAGTACTATAGCATTTGATTCGTAAAACTCCCCTGGCTATATCGATTCTTTCGTCCCTGTTTTCGATTTTTTTCCTTCTTCAAGCCATATTATTGTAGTTTGAGCTTGAATTTTATTTTCCCCGTATATTATTATAACTAATATATATATATATATATATATAATGTTGTCTCCAGCACATTAAATGAGATTAGACAGGTAATTTTTTAAATATTATAAGGTTATAAAAGTAAATGTGTAAATAATATTGAGAATTAAAAGATACTATCTTAAAGAAAATAAATATTATACTAATGTTATATTTGCATAAATTAAATGCGAATAAGGAGTAATGTAATTGTAAATATATATCAAATTAAGTTACACGTATATTAAAAAATAAAATAATAATTTTTAAAAATTATCCTCAAAACTTAAATAGCACGAGGTTTGATTAATAATAGTACGAGGTTTGATTAAAATAAAAAAAATAATTGAGTCATTTTAATTTTAGCTAACTTTATATATTTAGATATATAAACTTGGCTAAAATTAATGGATTTGCGTGTATATATTATGGTCAATATACCTTAACGGGGAAAGATTATGTATACGTGGAGATAGAAATGAATTACGGTCAATAATTTAAATTGTTTAAGTATGATATTAAAAAAATATTAATTTTCACCTTCCAACATTAATAAATCGACTACAAAAGTATTTTTACCATCAATGATAATATCAATTTAATGTAAATTTTACCGTCGATATTATATAATAAATGGGTATAAAAAATTAATCAATAATGTAAATATTATAAATAATAGTAGCTGATATGAAAGTGAAGAATATATTAATTCGAATGTTATTGTTATTTCAATAGTAAATAAATATTCATAATCCAAGGAAAATAAAAAAAATTAATTATATGAATTTAAATTTTACTGAATAATGCTTTAAACTATTGCGAATCTTATAAAGTCTCAATTAAGTAATTCTCTTATGAAAGTAATTAATTCATTTTAGTTAAAATTAATCGAATTCACGAAATTTAATATATAATATTTGAGTAAGAATAGCACAACAAACAGTAAAATTTGAATTTTTGAAAATTAAAAAATTATCCTCAAGACTTTTTTTTTATAACTCATCATAAATTTCAATTAAGAGAATGTCGTTGAGTACAACAAAGAGATCAAGATCTCAAGAAATTACAATCGATAACAAAAGATAACAGGTAAATAAGTGTAATGAAAAAAATTATAGTTACTATTTTTTATCGGAATGGAAAAATGATAATTTTGAAAACATTATACTAGTATTTCTTATGTTTCTCCAATATATTTGTAGTGTATGAATTGATCAAAATTTGTAAAGATATTTGGATTAATTAGTAGATATTATATACTATAGAAAATGAAATATTTTCTCATGAAAATTTTGAAATTTAATTAAAATAAATAAATTTGATTTATGTAAATAAAAATATATTTGTGGTGAAAGTAACGCGAGCATTGCACAGCATGAAAATCTAGTGTACATATATAGACCAGTAACCGGCGAGGTTGAAGGATCTCACTTTATTTGACAAGCGGTGATAATTCCATTGATTAAAAAAGTATATACAACCTATCGAAAGAGAGTGTAACACAGTGGCGTAAGTTCTCGTCTATTGACTTATAACTCGTAAATTCAATACCTAGTGAGATTACCCGTGTACCATTTGTTATTTATTTAGATTTTTCTTTTTAGTGTACTAGGCCTTGAGCTTCGTTTGTAACCGGAAAAAAAAAAGTATATACAAACTCTCTGCTTTATATGATTTGTTGAATCAAATTAGCTACGCTGCAGGTCGTCTTCCAGTAAATTCTAGCATTGCGCTCTCTTCATAAATGATAGATATATGCAGTTCGTAACAACTTCAAAACGGTAAATTCGTGCATTGTGCTCCCTCCATATACACGCAGTCCATAACAGCTTCGAAATTGTTGCATCGAGCTTTTTTTCCTTCGACAGCCATGAGGACTCAAGTAAACTCAGATTCCCAGCCTACAATCCTCTTCTTAATCCTCGCCCTGCCAAGACGACTAGCCCATACGTCATTTGTTGTTTGACATGTGAAGAATAAATGGTCCTAACTTATTCACACACACAAAAAAAAAAAAGGTCTTAACTTCCTCTTCTCGTCCACAATACTTACACAACATATAAATAATATGTTTTTTTTTATATGCCCCATTTTTGTCATCCTATCCTTCGTGCTTAATTTTGTTTTGTAATGCCAGCCAACATATAAAAGAAATATCGAGAAATGTTTCCTTTGAAATATCAGATAGTTTTGCACATGGGGGATTTTCTGTGGGGAACAGTAGGCAGAAAACATTGACTTCAGCCACATAGCCATTCACTTCGGCCTTTCAGCCATACCCATTCATTTCCTTTTTTCTTTTTTCCTTTTTTTGAATTGAAAATTTAAAAATAAGTATGTGCATGGAACACTTGACAGGAAAACCTTTGCCATAGCCATTAAAAAAAGAAATAAGAATCAACACGACATAAAAAAAAAAAAAAGTAGGGTCAATGCCATAAATCTTGTACGCACACGGACAAAAGTCCTTCAGATCAGCTGGAAGTAGCAGATATGAATTTTTTCATCCACAGAAAAAGAAATTTTTTCGATGCCATGCTATGCTACTGCATTTTCATGTCGCTTCCAAGTTTTATATTAGGTAATCAATACAAAGTCAATCTTCTTCGTGGTCGCTTTGCTCTGCATGAAGTCATGACGGATTCTACTATTGTGACACGTTCACATGGAAGAAATAATCGCGCGAAATTCGACCTCTCAACGGGCAGAATGCTCCATAAACAAGTACAAGAACAATTGCAGAAAGCATAGGAAGAAAAGAGTGTTAATAGTCAACCGCCCGATAATATTTGCATGGGAACTTTATAGTTGAGATGTTTAACTTAAACACAAAGGGAGACAATTTTAGAAAATTTATTCCTATGATTTGAGATGTTTAACTTAAACACAAAGGGAGACAATTTTAGAAAATTTATTCTTATGATTGCATAGAAAGTTTTATAAGTCTGATACAATAAAATAAAAATTCTAATAGCTAATGAAGAAATACAATTTGACCTCCAACAACGTGTGTCACGAAGCATCCACCCCTTTTGATTGGCTTTGTCGTTTTATAATGCACGGTTGAGAGATCCGATACAGAATCCAAAAACGTGGGGAGTATAATAAAAATTTATGTGACGAGAATCAATAAATAATTACTTACCAACAAACAAAACCAAGAGGGGTGAATAATGGAGGTCACGTGACTTCTCAACTCAAAGCGAGGGGGCCCCACCGTTTGCTTGTCATCTACCCTTCAAGGTTCAAAGTTCAAACCGTCGCCCATCATATCGTCTCGTCCTCCCCTCCGTTGACCGTCCCCTCAAACCCGCAATCAACTTGACGTAAACTATATATTAATTGATTAATATAATCACTACAAATAATTTAACTAAAAATGCTCTTCTATCATTAATTAGATACTCCAAATTGACGGGTCCGATACTATAACTAATGACAAATTTGCTTGTGGGTGGTTTAGGATGTTGATTTGATAATCTAATTTTCCTCGGTCGAAAAGGGTCGAACCCAATACCCACAAAAACTATGAGCATAACTTAATGAATGATTAAAGATTCGATAGTACACGTTGGCTTTATTACTGGCCCAAAAATAAAAATGCTTTATTTTTAATAATTTTTTATTAAAAAGAAAGATTATTTAATATAATGTGGAGGAATAATTGATTCCTCAACACTTTGGAATATGCACAGCTCTTGTTCTCTCGTCTAATCCGGCTGTCCGCATTCTGTGAAGCTCCAATCTCTGAAGAATCATTAGGGAGCTGTCGATTTGGCATGAAATAATGTGGTCCTATAGCTAATATATAGTATATTATCTTCTGAACGCGCTAATTACCGGAGACCCACTGCCGCCCGGAGTCGCCTACGTCTACCTTTTCGGTTCGGGCTAATACGAAGCATGCATTGTTATGTCGCGTACGTTCTTACTTCTTTTTTGTATTCTATAAAATATATGCGGTCCATTTATTACGAAAATTACTCGTAAACTATGAGCTCCGCACAGAGAAAAGATAAATTGATGGATATAAATCGAGCGGATATAAAATATTCTTATCAACTCTCTCTCTCTCTATGTATATATATTCTAAGGAGCAGTTGAATGCTATTAAGTATTAACTACAAGTTAAGAGTCGATTGAATATGATTATTCGAACAACTTGCGATGTGCAACAATCAATTATCCTGAGCATATAATGATCGATGCTTGCATAATTTGACTTTTCTCGGTTGAAAACAGGCCGAAGCCGAAACAAACAAAAACTATGAGGAAAACTTAATGAATTATTAAAGATTTCATAGAACAATTGGCGTTTTATTATTACTATTACTATTGTTATTATTATTGGTCTTTTCAATATATATATGTGGACAAACAATTTGATTACTCAAAATTTTGGAATGTTCACAGCTATTGTTATCCCATCTAATCTGACTATCCGCATACTATGAACGATTAATGTGGGGGTGATATTCTGGTTCGCTATGTCCCTATTTTCTTTTAGTTGGCTAATATTTTGACTAAAAATGTCTATGCGTTAGTCCTTTCAGTCTCATTGTCATAATTCTTCAACGGCTATGCCACCAACATATCGAGAGGATGTAAGTAATGGGGTATATAAAGGAAATATTTATATTCTGGGGATTTTGATATGATGATGTACAATTCAGATATTATAAATGCATCTCAAGACAATACAATTGGGTTTACGGGCTCTCATTGGAGAATATGAAATGAAGTGGTCCTATAATAACTAATAAAAAGTATATTGAATTCCGTACTAATCTGGCTAATCTGGACCATGCAATTTATGTCGCATACGTTCTTATAACCTCCTTTTTGTATTTGTGCTTGTATTTTCTTGAGTCGCTATACAATATACATATCATATCCATTTAATATAAAAATGACTCGTAAACCGTATAAAGCTTTGGACACACAGATAAGATGGCTACTGGCTAGTACGTGCTTGACCCCCTGGAGGATAATTGATGTAATAAATCGAGCGAACATAATAGTGTGTTTGATTTTAGAATTATATAGAGTTGAGTTTTAATTTAATGGGGTTGTAATGATTGTATTATTGAATTATGAGAAAAAGTGTGAAAAAGTAATGAATAGTTGAGAGAATTTATTATTAAAAATTGAATTGAATTGTAAAAATAATTGAAGAAAAAAAATGTAATAATTATGTTGTTGACTTTTGTTGTATAGTGAGTAAATTTAAAGTTAAAGTTAAAATTTTAAAAATTGACTCTAAATTCAATCAGGTCGTAAGAAATTCTTATATTGTCTCCATATATCTATATATTGTTTAAGGAGCAGTTGAATGCTGCTAACTTCCAATTAATTAAGAGTCGTTTGATTATGATTTTCTCACCAACTTGCTATGCGCGACAATACGAGGAAGGCCTCTTGGCAACTATCGGTTGACCGGTGTATCTAATGATCGATGCAATACAGGTTGCACACAGGATGTATATATGTACTTTCTTATTAGTGTATGCTCCTATCCCGTGGGGAATTTATACATATTATATACGTGTTGCTAAACAATATAAACGTGCCGGGGGCAGGAGAAGCAATCAAGTAAACATCTCAGACTGAGAGACATTGTACATTTATATGTACATATAATATATATCATTATAAACAGTTAGGCATATTAAGTTGCACAGTGCCCCAAACAATTGATGCCGATGGGGAAGATGCATGACAAGACAAAGGGCGCTAATGGCCAAGAAATGAAAGTTGGACCTGAAAGTGTGGAGAAACATTTTTAGCTGGTTTTTTTTTTCCCTGTCTTTTCATATAAGGAAAGTTCATAGGTTTATGGTTAAAAAGAAAATAAAGAGATATAAAAGGTTTGATTAATGAAAACTGAATTCGATTTTTTTTTTAAATCAAGAGTTCATGATATGCTATTATACTATAGTCATTTTTTTTTTGGTATAGTTAGGCTTTTTTAGAAGTCCGAAATTTACAAATGTACACGCTCTCACTCATTAATTGCTTCTGTAAATTCACTCAACTTCCCCAACAATTTGGTACGTACCCACCCCCCAAAAAAACAAATCCCTCTCTCTCTCTCGACAGGTCCATTTCTCCGGACACAGACAATCTTAATAAAGAACATAAAAAATGGAGAACGGAAATAATTTTGATATTTGAGAGTTTAATAAGTTTCGATTAATCTAATGTGAGTCGAATCAGTTCAATAAGAAATAAAGCTCTTCCAGCGTGAACCTTTTTCATTTATAAGACTTGAATAAAAAATTTTGATTAAAGGAAATAAATGTTGAATCACTTGAATTAACTCATATTGGAGAAAGAAAAATAATTACCTACTAGGATTTTAGCATCTATGGGTCCCACGTGTCATTGTGAGTCACGTTCTTAAGTTATTGCAATTTGCCCCCGTCTCTTCTTCCAACGGTAGCACAAGGTACACATAGACAGAAACACATATGACAGAAACACGTATGACAGATTTTTTTTTTTTGGAGTTAATAAGGATAATTTGGAAATGTTCCTTTCGACCAACAACCAAGCCTAGCCATCCAATTAAAAAAAAAAAAGAAGAAAAAGGCCTAGTTCAAGTCTACCCTCAGGGACTCCAGAGAAAAGACTTGGGTTGGGCAATTTTTTTTTTTTTTGTGGAGTCAGATCTTTTCCAAGACGTCATATATAAATATAGATATATACATATCGTATATTTAGATATGCATATATATATATATATATATTTATTGCATAAGAGACAAAATCATCATACCATTATTTTTTTAAAAAGAGTATATATAATGCAGTAACGAACGTCATCTATTGGTGGGTAACAAAAAGGATTCGACTCTGATTATGGAGAACTTATTGGGTGATTCTATCTCGCCACGTAACGTAAGGAAGCACTAATCAAAATGCATGAAACTAAGAACTTGATGTTAATCACTTGAAAAATTGTCATAATTACTTTTCATTAAGGAATTCTTATTGTTTTTTTCCATCATGTTATTTAAGGTAGTATCTTTTAAAATTTTTTCCTTATTATGGGACTGTGCACCTTTATTAACTATTAGAATTTCTATTTATTATACTAAACTCTTAAACCTCAATTGCAAAAAAAAAAATATTCATCGTAACATTTGTTTGTTATTGTAACCTTTTCAAATTTTCCTTGAATATAAATGTTCAATTTTTCCTTGAATATAAGTGAAGTCCACGTAGCTATGTCAATGGAAATTAGTGATAAGGAAACAGGGGAAGGGGAACGAGTATATACAAGGATATAATTCTACATCCAGCCAATGAAAAGGAATATAATTTCTATATATGGACAGACGAGAATTGAAACCTTTATAGCTCCAAATAGAGGATGGATGTCCTACATAGGTAGATACGTAAAATCTCTAGCCATATTCTTCATCTTTTGGTCTATTTCTCGTATATGATCTTCATTTATGTGGTAAAAGTCACCGAAATACCGGGTAATATATATCAGAAAATTGTAAGATTGTAAGAGCTAGGATGCATGTCTGGATGATCGATATGTCTATCTACATACAAGATATACATATATGTGTGTGTGTGCGCGTGCGTATATATATGGACTTGATTAGATAAGTTTCTTTTTGTGCTCAAGTGTTCGGGAGTTTGTCGTTAAGCTCTACTAATAATTATGTACTCGACCCTCATATTTTGCTAGCTGGGTTGCTATACTACTACAAATACATATATTTATATATATATATATATATATATATATATCACATGTGGTTGGTTGCAAACTAAAAAGACATGCAACTTTTATACAAGAGCATGTCGGGCCATTGATTCCCATATGATGGGGGTAGACTATTGCATGGTGATGTTACGCCACGGTGACAAATGATCTAATCGACCAATTCTCCTAATTTTGGGTCAAGTGTCATACAACTCATATATCCAATAAATACTAGTAGTGCCAACAATAATCACCAAGTATTTCCGGAAACAATTTCTACTGATAAATTAGGCAATATATAATTTTTTTTTGGTGAATAGGGAATTTATAATTTTATTAAGTCCAGCAACTATCTCAGTGTATATGCCTTATTCCATATAGATTATACTTAATTCTTCTCCCATATGTAAATTGCATGCGTTGTGCTGTAGATATACTTAGTGACCTACTATTAGACGACGGTGGATCAATCAAGCAATGATGCAGTAGATCTCTTCGCGGAAGAATAATATGAGGCGGTTTCTGCATCATATTGACTAATATTGTTTTTTTTTTTTTCTCATTTCAATCAAGCAACGAAGCAGTATATTGACAATTTATATCTTTGATGTTAATTAACATGCAGAAGCAACGTAATAATCCCATGGTGTAATTTTGAATATTTTCCATTTTGTTCTTTGAGAATTCTATAAGCATGAGATACGTATTGGTGAAATTCTATAAATTTTATATCCGTTTCATGCTATCTTCTCGAACATATATATAAGCTTCATTTCCATGAGATCGATCGAATTTCCAGATACATCAATTCCTTTTCACGCATTTTCTACAAGCCTAAACTTTCAGTGGATATTGACACTTCTGTCATCCTATATTCCTCGCACATAGACATGGAAATTGGAGACTAGAAAAAACAATTAAATAATGTATATGGCTCCATATACATTGAATTAGTTACCAAATTTAATCAAATTCTAAATTGCCTTATTTATCATTAGAATTATTTCCGAAATACTTGGTGATTATTACAGGCAATATTAATTTCTTCCATTCATTAAACATACGAGTTGTAAGCCACAGGGTCCAATTTGGAGAATAGATCGATCCTAATCCTAATAATGCATGACGGGAGAAGAAGCGTTTACAATTAATGTGGAAAAAATTGCATTCATCCAATTTGACGTGTAAGAAGCATGAAAATGTTTCTTCTCTCTAAGAAATATGACTTGTGGGTCCTCTCCCAGAGGAAAAAACAGTAATAAATTTTCGCCAAAGAAAAACAGCCTTATTAGAATGAATTAATTGTTGAATAAAAATACCCGCGTATATATAATGACTAGAGACGTATCTGTGGTACGTGCAGAATTAATATGATTTAGAATTACTAATAAATGATCTCGTGATTAATATTAGGCTGACGCCGAATTAGATTAATTTCAACAAATAAGCGGAGATATACTCTTGATTTTATCAAAAAAATTACTAATTAATGAATGAATTTCAATTTACAATATATAAATTTAAGAAAAAGAAAATAGTAAATAAATCTAGATGAAGTATTAATGTTTTGAAAATTAATTAAAAGGTAAATTTTTTTTGGAAAAATTAAGAGTTTGTGCCGATCAATGTAAGGAGGCAAGAGGAGAGTGGGAGAGAAAATAGAGAAATAGGGAAGAGGAGAAAGTGAGGAAGTGGTGGCGTGGAGAGAATGTAATGTAAATCATACATTCTTGATTATATCCTTAATTTAGTGGTTGTTATTAATCAATTATATTTTTTAAAAGGTATATTAGGAAATTGAAAATTATACTACTACACTATTCTTCAAAACAATATATAAATATCTATTTTTTCTTAAACACATTTTTTTTTGTTATAAAGAAAGTCTAAGACCCAATATAATAAAAGAGAAATTTTGAATAATCAATAGAAAGACATGAGTAGTCCCATTAAATATCGAACTTTTGATCCTTAAGTGAATATGCGAGCACATACGTTACTATGGTACACCCTCTTTTGATTTTATTTTTTTTGCCCACGTTCATCATATGGGAAAAATGTGAACGGACTGCACGATCATCTTCCCTTCTTTTCCCACGGGGGGGGGGGGGGGGGGGGGGGGGGGGGGGGGGGGGGGGGGGGGGGGGGGGGGGGGGGGGGCGGGCGGGCATTCATCGTTTCCGTTTCTCCCCGGAAGAAAATCGGTTGTGAAGCAAAAACAAAAGTTTGTTAGCTAAGTGAATATAATATATATATATATATAAACAAATTGATATAAATTTAATGAATATTGTGTGGCATATTCGCCTCTTTGGAGGTTAGTGGCCTTTGCAAGGCCACATGACAAAACATTTATTATTATTATTATTTTATTTTATTTTCATGTGTATTTTATATTCAAAAGTCCGTCGTCAGTTTGCGTTTGGTTGGCTTACTAATAAGTAAAATTCTCTCAATCAATTTTTTTTTCATTCACATGATTGGAACCCTAAAATCTTATTTAGGTGAATCAAAACGCCTAACTGCTTAAATCAATCATTATTATTTATTTAACCAGAAAAAATCCTTGTTTATTATTTTCTTATTTTAAATCTATGATCGACTCACATCATGCATGTTATATTCAAGGGGAGGATGATCAATTGATTCCCTTCTAGCCTAGAGCATTACATATATATATATATATATATATATATATATATATAAAGATTTTGAGCTATTCATAGAGGAAGAATTGGCTCGGATAGTAAAGGGATTTACCTTTCTTACATTCTTAAGTTCGATTCCTTCTAGGAGATCACTGCATGCGAAGGTATTTTTTGGTTGTGCACAATCCACAAGAAAAAAAAGAAGCACATAAAAAAATTACGTAGTATTTCCATAAATGCATGTCATATAATGTACTAAAGTTACTAAAACACATGCACACACACGCATATGTATATACGGTGCACGGTGGCAACTGTCTCGGCAATATGTATAATATATATTTCCATCTCGCGAAACTTTGTAATCTGAAGTTTAGCATTTACATATATCCATTTCCATGTATCAGATATCAATCCCAAATCTGTCTCGGCATTATAATTAATTGTTCCATATTTACTTGGGATACATAAACTTGCATATTTGAATCATGCGCATCAAGCCGAAACTCAATTATATAAGTAATAGGTCATCTCAAAATTAATGAGATATAGTCAATATTTTACGGTGTAAAAATCTATTATCACTTAGACGTAACTACGAATCATATTATTATAATTATGAAAAGTGAAAATGATAAATCTGATATATTTATCCCTAAAATTATTCGCGTGGATCCAAATAATTGAGAACCGTCTAATATTTTTCCGATGGATTTTTGGGTGGCGAAATCAGTGACAAATAGATGTAGGGAGGATTATGATTACCCTTTCCCAAGTGGGCGAAGGGCTCTTTGAGAATTGGCCATCCTTCTAACTGTTATGTGCTTATGAGTCTCTATGACTATATATATATATATATATATATGAGCCGCCTTATAATATAATTATGTCACTCCCACAAACTTAATATATGGTCTGTCACCCCAACAAAGATTCAACTCCACTCTTTTGGTCCCATCATTTTCATTACAAACAAACCCAACAAAGATTCAACCTCAAAAATAATAGTGATGTGACCATAATTCCCAATATTTTTATAATATTTAAATAATATTATTTTCTCATTTAATGATATATATTTATTCCTACCACTATTTCCTTTATTGTATATAGGTGCCCGGAGACTACACGGACATGACTACACGGACATCGACCCATTACTGAGCTCTGTCTGAATAGTAATAAAGTTAGGGAAAATTATACTCTTAGTCCTATTACTTTACTCACTTTTTTTTAATTTCATCCTTTTTTTTTTCTTTCTATTTTGATCCTATTCCTTTACTCCATTTCTATTTCAAACCTTCTGTAACTAGTACTGTTAATAATAATGAGTTGTAGTGTCTTGGTTGCCCATATTAGAGAAAGGCAATAAATAACAAACACATGGCAATTTTCGTATTATTGTTGAACTAAACTGACTATTAGTTTGATGACAGTAGTTCCCGCATATATCAATTATCGGACTAACTATGACCATACCGGTTGTCTTTCTTATCCTTTTTCTTCAACAATCGAAAGAGGGAAGCTTTTTCCCCTTGTGTCCTTTCTCTATTCCTTTGTTCTTTCGAGCTTCATGGCTCTCTATCTCTGAAGTTCTTTATTTTCTCTTGATTTGTGTTTTATTCTTTCCAAGATGCTATGGAGGGCATGCCTTTTTTCCTTAGACGAATGTGGGGCAACTTAGCTAGAATTGTAGCTAGGGCATGGGTTGCTCTAATTTTGTCAACAACTCAACATCAAGCAAGAAACGAGGGCTTGATGTATTGGTGAGGCCAACATCTCTAAGCTCGTAGACAACACCACCCAATTCATGACCGAGTGAAAGAAATCAACCCAATTGTTGTCTCTAGCAGCCAAGAGAAGGAAGGAATAAATGCTCAAGAAATTGTAGTCTTGTTGGCTTTTGTATATGGAATTTAAGCATAAGAGTGGGAGAGAAAAGTTTCAGATTTACAGAGATGGGAGGAAGAACAATGGTGTGCAGTTGCAGAACTCTGTTTTTTTTTTTATGTAGAGGGGCTGTAAATCGCGCGAGAGAAAGGGAAGCTAGTGTTCAAGCAAATGACGAAGCAATTTGAAGTGTTGCGAAGTGGATTAAGCAAAAGACAACACACAAACACAATCATCTTCTTTTAATCTATCCTCCTTTCTTTAGTGCTCTGCTTTATAAGTCAAATGAGTCTTCTTTTAATCGAGTTTCAATGACTAGGATAGATTAGCAGAGCAGCTTGTGACAACCTTGTATTAATGGCTGATTATGTTAAGAAAAAAAATGAAAATCTAATCATTTTAACACCAAGATAAAGCAATGAAGATTAGAAGATGAGTATTGTAAATTTAAGAGTGTCGTTCAATGGGGCAATAAAATCTCATAGTTTCTTGTTTTCTTCAACTTAAAAGAAGGAAGTGGAAGAGACGTATTTGAAGTCCAAAGCTGGTGGGTAAGCAAGGTCTTAACCGGAATTAGTTTTGGTCAGGTTTGGTTGAAACAAAAACATGTCAGGCCCGTTTATTTTCAGAGTTACAATCACAAAAATTTTAACTTTAACTTTAACTCAACCCACTACACAACAAAAATACACATTTCCCAAGTCAACTTTAACTTTAATTCAACACACTATACAACATTTGTCCTTTTCCACAATCAAAATCAAAATTACCTTAACTCTGAAATCAAACGCCTCAGTCATATCTGGCAATGTGGTCTATTACGGGCCCCACATATTTGTACAAATCAGCATTACATAACAAAAAAAAGGTTATGGAAGGACAAGAATAGAATAAAAATCAACATATAGGACCAAAACAGAAAAGAAAGCAAAGAAATATGACGAAAATATGAAAAAATAAGAAAAAAAGAATGAAAATATAAAAGTAACTAAATGTGCAGTGATTATTTGGTTTTAGAGTTGAGTTGAGTTGAGTTTTGATTTTAATTTGGTTGTAATGATTGTTTTATTGAATTATGAGAAAAAGTGTGAAAAAATAATGAATAGTTGAGAGAATTTAGTATTAAAAATTGAATTGAGTATAATGGAGATGTATGTGAATTTATGTATGGCCCTCACCTTTTTTACTTTGAAGAGTTGATTTTTATTGTGTAATGAGTAAAGTTAGAGTTAGAGTTAAAATTTTAAAATTCGATTGCAAAATCAAACAGAGTATAAAACTATACTTTTTCCCATAAATTTAAGAGAGAATGACCGGAGAGACACATATGTTTCTTCCTTAGAATGGAAGATATATAGTCTCACGTATGTATATGTATATGTATAAATATAAAATTTTATCATGCATAGGAAAGTCTACAACCTATATGAAAATAATGGAGTAGGATAAAAAAAATGATTTGAATATTAATGTTACGTTTGGTTTTAAAGTATAATTTTAAAATTATATTTTGATTTTTAAAAAGAGTGATATAAATGAAGCTCACCTTCTGATTTTGTATGAGTTATTTTGTTTTATTGTGGAAAATGAGTAGTATAAATGGAACTCACCATTTAATTTTGTATAAGTTATTTTGTTTTGTTGTGAGTAGAGTTAAGTTAAAATAGAATTTTAAAATTATATTTTGAAGCCAAACAAGCTATTAACCTCCAATGGTCACTTTGCATACATTATTATTATTTGCGATGGTTTAGGTGAGATCATTCCAATTGACATTGGCAATAATGTCACTTTCATAGAATGATAGTCAAATTAACATGACTATCTTCACTTGCCTTTTTTTTTCCCTGCTGGAAAACTATCATTACATGTCAATATATTTTTATTTGGTTGAATATTACCTGTCAATATTTCATGAGCATTATATTAGAATTTGTATCCATATACATGTAACATGTTCAAGAAAATTGGCATAAGAACGTACCATCAATCCGGGTTGTCCAAAAGAAAACGCTTCCCCTGCGAAGAAACTAATTCTCTCTTCGGCTTATTAATAATTAATCAAAGCAAATTGATCATAACATGATCTCTATATGATGCTTGGAATCGGAACACAATATATATACATATATATGTGCACCAATCATATATTCAAACGATTATATGTTCAAAAATTGGTTCTTCTCCCCTTTCTAGCTAGCAACATCGAGTTTTGATTTCAGAAGTTGATATCCAATGTCTAATAGATGGCCTCTTCGATTGATATGTAAAATCACATACAATGTGTACATATCATCTTCCGACTCGGAGTTGTGCTACAAATGGCGCACCCCTTTGGCAATGATTAATTACTTGCACAAGATTATTTCTAACAGTGCAGTGATAGATATGGCACGTACTAGTTAGCAACTTAGCATGAATGATCAATAAATAATGCATTTTCACGCAAATTGGGGATTGGGGCATATGGCCTCAATCTCAAGAGACGGTCAAATTAATTAGGCCCAGGGAAATTATTTTTTCAGTAATTAACTAAATTAAACACATAACAATTTCAACTTGAAGCTAGATGGAATTAATGATATCTCTTTAACTTGGCACGTGATGAACAATTTTTTAGGACGAACACAAAGGCCTATCTTCAGCGACCAGCCAATCTCTCGGCAGCACGTGTCATGTCTTAGGTTGATTTTTTTATAAATTAATATTGTACCATCGTGAGATCGTTGAAGCAATTTAACGTTTATTCCGCTTAAACAAAATCTCGAATTCGAGTCTTATGAATGTAGAAAATTTACTTTAAAAGAGTTTTATTCCTTAGTGGATTGACCATGCTAGACCAAATTAGTCGGTTTCTGAATATCACAGTTCACGCCGAAAAATATTAATATTGTAATAAGCTTTGCTGGCTAGAGAGAAATTTGACGTGGCAAGTACGTACTCGTATGCGTACAAAGCAGGGACTTCTTTTCTTTTATTATTATTATTTTATTAATGATGTATTGAAATTAGGGCTTTATGATCAGTTCTCGCATGGGATCATTGAAAGTTTGCCGGGGAACCCGAGATTACCCATTTTGCAGAAAATCAATGTGTCTTTCTACTCAATTTCGTCACTCATTGATTAATTTGTGTCATCGATCGGGTAAAACTCATCAATCATCTGTAAATCGATATTCTTGCTCAACTTAAATGTTGTGTACAGGATCTGTATATAAGAATTTCTTATCATCGTTTTCACACGAATCGTACTATTATTTAATATAGTGGGGATCATTGATTCAAAGTTCGATGCCAATGGGAAAATTCTAGAACAATATATATATATATACACACACATATAAAATTAAGCTCAGCTCCCTATTTTTTTTTCAATGTATCATGGTATCCGAAAGCTTAACAGATTTTGACTAATTCAGATCGAACTAGATGGACGAATTAAAGATAAAATTCTCTCAATTAAGAATATTTTTTATTCACAATTCTCGAATTTAAGATTTCAAGGAAATAAATGCCGCTTAATCCTTTCTGTACCTCATGTATGTTAATGAATTCGTACAAACATATTAATTAATTAATTTCACATTGTTAATTCCCATTCAAAATTAGACCAGACCCATTTTGAATCTCATCAAACCAAGCAAAATGATGATGTGCTCATAAAACTAAGCCCTCAGGAAAAAAAATATACATAACTATAATTATACATATATATACACACACGCATGTATATATGTAAGTATCTATATGATCACTCATACATACTTCCCTTTCTCACAAAGGGACTGTATTAACTGGTAGTTGGGGCCTATGTCTGCGTCTTCCTCCCAATAGAAAAATAAAATAAAGGGAAGAAGAAGAAGAATTGGAAAGAAGACGGGTAGATAGATTTGAGAGTACTGACTCTTCAATCCTTCGTCAGTCCAACCACCAAACCTTACCCCTCTCTCTCTCTCTCTCTCTCTCTCTCTCTTATATGGCCATGACTTTATACTCATTCTCATCATCAACAAACACACACACACACACACACATGAGACTGAGAGAGCAATATAACTGATCAATCGCTCACACACTTTCTTGTCTCTCTCTTTAAGACACCCACTAACAATAGCTAGCTATCTCTGTACATTAATTTCTCTCTAATATGAACACACACACACACACTCGCCCAGACAATAAGAGCAAACAGCTACAGCTCCATCCGTTGCCCTCTGTGTGAGTGTTTGTGTTTGTTGTCTCTCATAATTACAAAAGCAATACTAGCCAAGATTGTCTTCCACCCCCCACCCCAATATATAGCTTTCTTTTCTTTTCTTAGTACTACCATCACCACTCTCACCTCTCTCACTCCTGACTTCTCTCTCCCTTTACGCCCTCCACCACCCCCGAAAATGCTGCCCTATAGCTGATTCTGCCCAAACAGTTTCTCATCTCTTTCTCGAGTCTCTCAAGTCAAGTGTGTGCGCGTGTCTCTCCATTTTATCCATCCATCTGTCTGTTTGTTTATCACTTTTATTGTCAGTCGTCCCCCGGCACGTCGTCCAGAAATGGCACCGAGGAATGACAGAGCTAACGCTAAGAAGGTAATGAACAAAGGAGCGTGGACAGCCGAGGAAGACCAGAAGCTCTCCCAGTACATCGAAATCCATGGGCCCAAGAGGTGGAAAACTATTGCTATGAAATCAGGTATATTCACCCCTCACACACACACACACATATATATATATTTGTATTTATATATCAACTTATTCTAGAAGTGCAAATTAGTACTTAAAAGGTAGCTCTCAATGTCGTCTGAATTGGTCAAATCAAGTGCATTGTGCTCTTTACAGTTCACATTGATTTCGATTAACCAAAGAGCTCGGTCCGACCGCGCGTCCGTGCAGGTTTGAACCGATGCGGGAAGAGCTGCAGACTGAGGTGGCTGAATTACCTTAGACCGAACATCAAGAGAGGCAACATTTCGGACGAGGAAGAGGACTTGATACTCCGGCTTCATAAGCTCCTCGGTAACAGGTAATTAACCCACTGCCGACTGAAATTCAGTTTACGTACTAATTTTACAACTGAAGAAAACGTCTTCAATTATGAGTGTGCATTGCAACAAATTAAAAGGTACTTTATGTTATAGCGTGTATGTGATGAGATTAATCTGACGGAATTATCGGGATACACTATGCACGTATGTACGTACAGGTGGTCCTTGATTGCGGGGAGACTTCCAGGGAGAACAGACAACGAGATTAAGAACTACTGGAATTCTCATTTGAGCAAGAAAATAAACCAGAAGGAGAAGACACAGCAGCCCTCCCCCGCCCAGGAATCTGCCCCACCCCCGAAGCTGGTGGAATCCGTCCAGGCCGATGAGAACCAAGGGACTAAAACCACGGCCAACTTAGATGTCAACTTCGACGTGAACGAGTTCTTTGACTTCTCGACCGGGGGATCCTATGGTCTAGAGTGGGTAAATAAATTCCTCGAGCTCGACGAGGATAGTTGGATGCTTGAGAAAGGTGAGGGGAAGAGAGGATTGTTATAATATGTGTTTTCTCCTTTCGGGAATTAATGGTTTTCTTATGACTCTTAATTATTCTTATGTACAATTTTATCAATAAATTAAGAAAACCATTTCTCCATGCCAGTCAGCTAATTTATCGGATTATGGTATGAGATAATAATTACTCTATGACCATGCAATTATATAATACACTTTGGAGAGCTTCAAGTATATGATATGATATATACATATATCCTTTTATTTTTTTGGTAGATAAAATTATGGGAGATATTGCTCTCACAGTTCCAGGGGATGGAGTATTTAAAGATTACTCCCCCTCCGAACTCGTGTTCTCCTCCTAAGGGTGAAGGTTGCGTACCACTTCAACCAATAGCTTGTTAGTTATATCCCTTTTATTAATCTTCTAATTTGAAATAATTTTTTCTACCCAAATTAAGTAACATATTTCCGATCGAGGTATACATTTGGATATGAAAAGGGATTCCAACGGGAAAGAATATTGTTTTCCACTGGAGGGCAATTAATAAAAAGAGAGAATACACAAAACTTGGAAAGTTGAATAATATAGTAAAGATCAAAAGTGAACATACATATATATAACATATGCGTGTATATATACGTGTATATTTGTCTGTGACATCTTTTTAAATTAAGCAAATTTGATATTAAGTTGTTCATGAGTGGTAAATGATATATTATAGGTTCCATAAAAAGGAGAACATAAAGTATATTAGGTCTCATAAGAAGGGGAATACAAATTTAAATTTCAAATGGGGCATTATATTATTGGGAGGAGTAAATTTAAATGTTTTATTCTGGAATTACAACTTTTATCTATGAAGAAAAGAAAATAATGGAAGAAAAAAAAGAAAGAAAGTACTTATTCATTTGAGTTATAAGGAAGTAACATACGCATTCAAAAGGCTCCCAGCGGAAGTGACAGGACTGAATTAATTGAAAGAGTTCAAGTTGTTGATGAGTAAAGTCGGGAGCGGGTACATAATCCCCTTGTGATTGCCACGTTGCATTTATAAGTTGGAAATCTTTACCATTGATTAATATCTGATTATTTCACCCAAAAAAATTACGTTAAACGCAGCTAACATGGATCATTAGTACGTATAGTATTCTTTTGGCACGTGATATATAAATCGGACTGTGTAATCCCAAAGATGAACATTGGGTTGAAGGAGAAAGTGAGATAAGGGCAACCAAGTAATTTAAAACGGCACAATTAGGTATGTTTGGCACTATAATTTTTTTAAAATCAACTCAACTCAACTCCACTTATCTTCAATTCAACAACACAATTATTATTTTTTCTTTCTTCTTTCTTCAATTTTTTTAACCATTCAATTTAATTTTTAATACCAAATTCTCTCAACTAATTATTACTTTTTTCACAATTCAACAATACAATCATTACTTAATCATTACTTTTTCTCAAGTATTTATTATTATTTTTTTCCATTTTTTTCCCATAATTCAACAATACAATCATTACATATCAATTAAAATTAAAACTCATCTCAACTCTAATACCAAACACAAATATGTCTATCTCATTTCAGCAGGAGCAACATGAAAAGTGGTTTATTTATTTGAGTGATGAGGTAGTGACGCATTCTCAAAAGGCTCCCAGTGGAAGTTACAGAAACGAATTAATTGAAAGAGTACATGCAATTGATGAGTAAAGTCGGGATCGGGTACGTACTCCACTAGTGATTGGCACGTCGATTCGTACACATACGTTTGGAAATCTTTATCATTGATTACTTATCTAATTATTTCACCTGAAAGAATTAGATTACGTTTAGTGCGCTGCAATATAGATAAAAAGAATGAAATGGATTTTATATTGTGAAATATAATTTTAGGGAGGAAAAATGAATTTTTTAGTTGAATTTGAAAAATAGGAGTGAATGTAACTGAAAATGATAAACTTTTTATTTCTTTTCGCTGGAAAAGGTTTGAACTTATTTATCAATATATCAATTTATCCATATATTTAGATATATAAAACCTCAAAGAAAATTACATATTTAAATAAAAGCTAGTTGAAGTGATGGAATGAGTATTATTTAAGTTTTTTACTTTAGAAAAATATAATTTCTTCAAGTTGGAGAGACTAGATCTTTCTATTGGAATAAATTCTTTTCAACTCATACAAGAGACATTTAAAAAACAGAGAAAGTATTGAAATATCCATTTTATTCCATTTCTTTCGATTCCGATGAACTAAACCTAGCCTTAAACGTATTTGAAGTGAATTGCAGTTGCCAGCGGTGTATAGTATTTCTTTGGCACGTGATATGGAAATCGAATTATGCAATTCCAATTATGAGAATCGTGTTTGAATGTAAAGTGAGATAATTCCAATCATAATGATGTAAAACAGCCCAATGGATGTCCCTCCAATCAACGTGAAAAGTGATATTCTCCACCTTAGGCCTTTCTGTTACCTCCACAATTATTGTTCGACAGTTCCTATGTTGGTAGATTGAAAGGAAGTTTATAGACTTGAAGATAGGAAGTCATCTGCCCATAGAAAAGAAAATAGGAAGTCATCTGCCCATAGAAAAGAAAATAGGAAGTCACCTGATAAAATGGGTTTAGTGCAATAAAACTCGCTTTTAACCTGGAATAAATAAATCCTAAAATCGATGATTATTAACTGGTTGATCTCGTGCGTTGCTGGTTGATTTTTCATCTTTTTTTACAAAATAGATAATCAAATACATGCAACTTACAAATGAATATAAATAAAAAATGAAAAAAGGCAGTCATATGAGTAAAATCACGATCACAATAAATAAACACGTAGTCTAGACATATAAACTGGACAATAGGCTTATAGAGAGACCATAATCTTATAATATGTATTCGTGATTAGGAAAAAAATATAGCGAATAGAAAGATAATGGATGAAATGATTTTTTTTGGGTATTTATAGAGAATTTAGCACAATATTAAACTTGAAGTATATCGCATATTTCATTGAGTTCATACCGATTATCGAGAAAATTTTTAATTTTTCAAAAATAATTTATTATATATTATTACATACAAATAATTTAGACAAATTTTTAACATTCGTTGAATATAACACTAATAAAATATAATATAAGTTCATTTAACTTAAAATAAAAGGTCAATTCACGTGAAATTGCGAGGGTTATTAAATATAGTGATTCGAGTAATCGATGACATTTTACCAAGTACTGAGTATTTTCAATTGTAGCTCCCACGATTCCGCTCTTCCATTTTGATATATTATATATAGATATAGATAGGACTTTCTATTTTTTCATGTGCCCCTTTTTTCACCAATTTCATAATATCTTTCATAAATCTCTCTGATAATAAAAAAATAAATAATCATTAAAAATTATGGACTAGAATATCATCACATGTCCTCTTCACATGTATGCATTTTCACTCGTTAATTAATAAATTAAATTATAAACCACTATATCAAACCTTATCCAACACTACGATTTTTTTTCAATTAAGAATGATATATAAATGTAGTTTGATTCCCTTCGTGAAACGTCCGATTGAAATTTTTTCCCAAAAATATTGACAAAAAAAGGTAAAAAAAGAAGAAGAAGGAACTCTTTTTTTCCATCTACATTAATTAATTACTTCTTTTATGAATAAATATCGGTACTTTTTTTTTTCTCGGCAAGTATCAGTACTTTCATTGATCATAACAGATACTCTTTGCAATAGGACAAGCAAAAAATAGGTGATCTCTCGATTCAACAAAAAGAACGCAGCGTAATACACGATCACTGTTAACAGCAGAGTTCATTTCATCAATCTTTCGTAGTCAACTTGTCCTGACATGGCAAAACCAGCAAATAACTGATACCCCTTGATGCACACCCTTGAATCCATAATGCCTTTATTCCTCAGCTAGCAACTATGTATTCTATTCCTTTCTCTAGCTCATTTCTTTTCCTTTTTCTGTTTTTGGCCGCGTCCTTTTAATAGAATAAATGCTCCGTTTGATTTCGCAACTACATTTTAAAATTTTAACTCTAACTTTAACTCTACTCACTACACAACAAAAATCATATTCTCAAAGTAAAAAAGGTGGACCCCATACATAAATCTACATACAACTCCATTATACTCAATTTAATTTTTAATACTAATTTTTCTCAATTATTCATTACTTTTTCACACTATTTTCTTATAATTCAACAATACAATCATTATAACCCAATTAAAATCAAAACTCAACTTAATTAAAAAACCAAACACATTATAAATATCATTATATTTATAGGCACAACGTTTCGCTAATAGATTAAATTTGACATATCCTTTAAAAAACTATCTGAAAATGCATAATATTTTTATTTTCGTGATAAAATCCACCACACCATCGAGATTCTGTCCAAAACCGGCAGAATTGTTGAAGTGGCGTGCCTGATTGGCAAATGGAGCACATGTGAATATGCATGCCATGTCTACAATTCCGTCGGTTTTGAACGGAATCTTTGTCCGTGTGCCAAATTTGAAACGAAAATAAAATGTTTTCATTTTAAACCAATTTCTAGACTATGTTTCAAATTTGATATATTGACAAAAGATTGTATTGTGGTGCTATTTTCCCTTCTATATATTAGCAATTGGCATGTCCTGTGGTTAATAGATATCGCACGAAAATTCCCGTTACTTGCGTAATATATAAATATACATACACATATGTATATATACACCCTTGAAGTATCAATTAATTGTCTCAAACATTTTAAATTATCTTAAAATTAATAGTTATTTTCTAGCTATTTTTATTTTAATATTCTTTTTTCCAGAAACTTGTTCAAGAAAGGAAGACGGGGGAGACTCCGAGCGAGCATATGTTTACATAATTTTTTTTAAAAAAATTAGATATGATACATAATTTTTTTTAGCCCAACGTACTTCAAAATTGGGCCGAAACAAAAGCCCATACAGAAATAGATATGATAGAACGGCCCATATTCATCGCGGGATCATTTCAGGCCCAAAGTAATTGGAAGCCCATACCCATATAAAATCTCATCAATGGATGGACTAATATGAAAAACCGCACGTCAAATCTTAAAAATTCACCACTTCAAGGATAACACCACGAGGTCCACGACATATCGTTCTTGAGCTTAAAGATATCGATCGACGATCCAAGGACAGTACGAGACATTTGGAGATATAAAAGAAATCGATCAAGGGATGAATTTTTGTACAGAACTAGAATTTTGATTAATTACATACTATATATTCCAATTAAGGAAAATAAAGAAATCAGCGGAAAATGTTGAAATAATATATTATTTGGAATCAAATTTGTAATTCTTTCGGGCTTCGGAATGATGCGCGTTCTGACTACGATTCTGTGTCTCCTTATTAGCAAACCAAACGGGGCCTATAAATTACTTGGCTGTCAAGAAATCTTAAGTGATAGTAGCGGCGGGGGCTCTTGGGGATGACGGCGGAGTTTCCTTTCTGGTCATTTTCTAATCTAATTAATTAATAGAAAAAGTAAAATTAAAAAAGAAAATTATAAATAAGCAGCCGCGTCTGTTTCCATCCGCTGTCTCTCTCGCGTCTCGTTCGTCCTATCCAGCCATTCCCACTCTGTCTGAGCTCATCGTCGAAACCCTAGAATTCGCCTGGAGTCTTCTGTAAAAAGGAGATTTCATTTCAAGCTGTTAGGGATGGATTGCTCGAAGAGATCTCCAGCCGATTGATTGAAGATTCAAGCGTTCGTCTCCCCCGCTCTCTGTCGCTGATCGGATCGGCTGTGCGAGCCTCGGTGCTTCGGTGGATTACCTTCGGATTTGACCCGAATTGGATGTTCTGGAGGCTCGTTGAAGCGTTCCCTTCCTGATTTAGCGAAGATCTATTGATTATTGATCCGATCGAACTGATTATCCGGAAGGAGAAGGGTTTGGATCGTCGCCTGGAGATGAGATTCGAAGTTCTTAGTTGACGGAGGATTTGCGTGCTTTAGGTCTGCGAGAAGCTTCAAGGACGCCTGATTGGCCCGATCGTTGTTGTTTGCTCCCAAGGAGGAGAGATAGAGAAAGAAGTGTCATCCCTTTCTGTACTTATTGTTTTCTCTTGTTTTTCAATATAAAGTTGAATACAGGCCCTATTTTTTTTTTTTTGAGAGGCCTTGATGATTATCCCTTCGGCTTAAGGCGATATTGCTGCTTGTTGATTCCCATATTGGTTTGAAGAAGGAAAACAAAAAAACAAAAAAAAAACAAGTTCTTTTCTTTTGCTTGCCATGGCGGTATACTATAAATTTAAGAGTGCAAGAGATTACGATTCAGTTCCAATGGATGGTCCCTTTATATCGGTTGGTGCCCTGAAAGAAAAAATTTTCGAAACGAAGCATTTGGGCAGGGGCACTGATTTCGACCTGGTGGTCACTAACGCCCAAACTAATGAAGGTTGGTTTCTGCCTTTTAAGCGCGGTCAATTTAACATTGAATTCAAACATGATGATTCTGAGGGTATTGCCATCGAGGATAGTGGTGCTGGTGGGTAGATTACTTACTTCAGGTCGAAATATATTTACGACTTGTCCCGAAATTTAGTGGCCATTGCCTTGGTATAGCCTTGAAATTTTGACTGAGTTCGTAAGCAAAAGGAGGTGCCCGTCATAGACAACATTGTCCTGTTGATTTTTTGAGAGTTTCAGGCTGTATTGGCACCTTTTTTTGAATAGATTCTGTATGCATCGCTTTCACCTGTGAACACAGCTGCGGCACTTACGAATTTCCTGGAGGTTGTGGTCTATGATATGCATCATCTTTTCATGCGATCCAGCTCAAAAGCTTAGCATAGACGAGTTTGCATTCTCAGTGTTACTTTAAGCTCGAGTCAGTTTAAGGCACATCTTGGTGGGTAGTTGTGGGATCATTTATTTGTAGGAGGGGTTTGGTCAAGCTTCTCTCCAGGAAACTTTTGATGCTTTTCCAGAGTTCTTTGTTATTTATCTTTCCTTATGTGAATTTCAACCTATCCAGTGTTTTATAGCTGCTGTGTCACCATTTTCTAATTTCAGAGTATCTGGATGAAGCAATGTTGATACCCAAAAACACGTCTGTTTTAATTCGTCGAGTTCCAGGGAGGCCTCGCATGCCCATTGTCACTGAACAAGAGTACTACCTCAAACCTTTTAACTCCTGATCCATTTTCCTTGTAGTACCTCTGCATTAGTTCCAAGTTATAATACAGGAGGATAAACTCCATACTGTCAGAGCATCTTTTCATCTTCTGTAATATTAATGCCGTTTTATCATTAAATAGATATATCCTCATTGCATCTTTGTGAAGGATGAGATTCTAAGAGTTGTTTGAGTTGAATAATGCAGGCCGAAGGTGGAGAATAAGGTCGAAGATGTTCAACCTGGGAAGGGTAGCATTTTAGGTCCTGATTCCTCCTCAATGAAATATGTAAGTTATCTGTTTCTTGTGGGTGTTCCTCATCACGTGGCCAAATGTGCGTTATTGATATCTGTGATTAAATTTGCTGTAGCAAGAAGATTCTGAATGGGATGAGTTTGGCAATGATCTATATGCAATTCCTGAAGTGCTTCCAGTTCAATCAAGTAATCCGGTTCCAGAGATTGCACCTACCAATAAAGCTGATGAAGAAAATAAACTGAAAGCTTTGATTAATACCCCCGCACTAGACTGGCAGCGGTTAGATGCTCTTACTTGTTAACCTTTTTTCGGCGAATTGGTCTTTAGTAGGCTGTTGCCTGACACTGTTTTAATGGACTTGCAGTCAAGGTGCTGATGGATTTGGCCCGGGTAGAGGTTTTGGAAGAGGAATGGGTGGACGTATGGGAGGACGTGGTTTCGGTGATTTTCTATACCTGATTAACTTTGATTTTTATTCTATTATGGTTGGTAGATTGATCTGCTAAAACTTTTGTTTCCTCTTGTGCCGCCCCTTTTGTTATATATTTATATTTAAAGGCTTTCCGTGTAGAGTTAATACTGAGTCTAGTCTCTTGTTATATAGGTTTGGAGCGGAAAACACCTCCAAAGGGCTATGTGTGCCACAGGTGCAATGTTTCTGGTATGTTCATGTTCCTAGCAGGAGTTCCATCTTAAGCTGCACTTTGAAGTTTCCTAACAGATGATCTTTTCTCAGGGCACTTTATTCAGCATTGTCCTACCAATGGCGATCCAAACTATGACATCAAAAGAGTGAAGCCACCTACTGGCATTCCAAAGTCTATGCTGATGGCTACTCCAGATGGCTCATATGCATTGCCAAGTGGGGTTGTTGCTACATTGAAGCCTAATGAGTGAGTAATCCTTTGCTGTGCCAGTCTGAGTCTGTGTTTGCAATGCTTACTTGTGGGAATGATGTGACATAACTTTTGTAAACAGGGCTGCTTTTGAGAAGGAAATTGAAGGATTACCATCAACGCGATCTATTGGCGAGCTTCCTCCTGAATTACACTGCCCATTGTGCAAAGAAGTAATGAAGGATGCTGTGCTGACTAGCAAGTGTTGTTTCAATAGTTTTTGTGATAAATGTAAGTTTTAGATATCTGTATGCCCTTTCAAGTTGGAAGGAGGTTGCATTATTTTATTTAGACGCCATGTGTAATTTACACTATTTTCTTTTCAGTTCCCCTTTGCTGTCCACTGATTAGTACTTTTTTCCGGCTGAAATCTGTTTGTAGTGATCTGACGTCAATAGTTCTGCTGCTTGAGATTTTTGGTTAAGTAGATCCAAACTCGACATTTTTTGAATGCAAATCCAGGTATAAGGGATCACATAATTTCGAAGGCAATGTGCGTCTGTGGGGCCACTAATATACTGGCGGACGATCTTCTACCAAATAAGACACTCCGAGATACAATCAATCGCATTTTGGAGTCTGGTAACAGTAGTGCAGAAAATGCAGGAAGTGCCTTTCAGGTTCAAGGTCTGTATGGAACTCCCCTTAAATTCCAGACCGGAGAATTCTATCTTTTCTGTCCTGTGATCTTTCATAGATACTGAAGTTTGGTTGCTTGCCAGATATGGAATCTGCTAGAGGTCCACAACCCAAGATCCCATCCCCTACACTGTCTTCTGCATCAAAGGGAAATCAGCAACAACTGTCGACGAAGATTGAAGAAAATCAAGATGTAAATGTTGCTGCAGATGAGGTCAAAATGTCTGCTGCTCCTCAGCATATGTCAGATAAAGGGATGAATGCTAAAGTACCTGATGTCTCTGAAGCTACACGTGAGTCTATGAGTGTGCGAGAGGTCACATCCCAAGGTAGTGCTAAAGTGGCTGACGAAGAAGTGCAGCAGAAAGTGGCCTCTGGCGAAGCAGGTATCTGGCGTCTTCATTCTGTGAAAAGCTTGGTGGTGCTTTTGGAGATCCGGTCCATGTTGGACCCTGGGCTTACCATTGTGCACAGTTCTTTCAGTTTTTTATACCGGGGTTTTTTTATTGTATATGGATTTTTTTACGATAAAAATAGAAAGAAGCTGTTGTTACTGCAATTTAAAAATATGGCTATGTCTTGGAAATATCATGGAGATACTAAACATTCGAGAGCACTTGATTTCGTGTGTACTTTTGGATCACATGTTTTTCTGGCAACTTTTGCATCTCTTTACTGGAGATGTTGTGGAGGGAATTGTATGTTCTTTCTATACCAATGTTGTTGGATAAGAGTCACCTTCTTTCCTTATCTAGATTTTATTTTCTTACACACTCTCATAGGATCAGTTGCTAGTTTCCCATCTTGCTTTAGTTGTAGTATTCTTCAGTGTCTTCATTATTCCTCATTTTTTGAGTTGGTCTGTATCTACTCACTTTTGTCAATTTTGCTTGAATTCTTACCAGAAACATTAATGCTTGTGAATGAGAACTTTTATGTTGATAATAATGTGTTTCAATGTTTACTTTCAGCGAAGAAGAAGAAAAAGAAGAAAGTTCGTGCACCTGCTAATGGTTTGTCTCTTGTTTCTCTTGTTATTTTTTTGTGCTTCTTACATGGTTATGAACCTCCGACGGGTTAACATATATTGTGGAATTTGCAGACATGCAATGGAGAACACCACAGGATCTCGCTGCTGAGAACTACATGATGCCTCTTGGACCCTCTGGTTTTAACCCATATTGGAATGGCATGCAGCCTGGAATGGACGGATTCATGGGTCCTTATGCTAATGCCATGCCTTATAATATGGGGTATGGGATGGGCCCTCTAGACATGCCATTTGGAGTGATGCCTCCTCAGGATCCTTTTGCTTCTCAAGCTTATATGAATATGATGCCTCCTGTTCCTCAAAGGTTTGTCTATGAACTGTGGTTAAATTTCTATCTCTGAAACGATATCTGTATTCTCGTCTTTGGAAAATAACATGTCTCTGTTGTTTTCTCTTGGCATTTTGGCATTTTGAGCTTACTAAGGAGCTTTTCTATTGATCTTAGGGATCTTGCCCCATTTGGTATGGGTATGAATATGAATGGCCCACGTCCTCCAATCATGAGCAGAGAGGAGTTTGAGGCTCGAAAAGCAGATCTAAGGAGGAAGCGCGAAAATGAGAGCCGAGGAGAAAGGTAGCATACCCTTCTGTGTTCTGTTAGTTGGATTATATCTTTTCTGAATGTTTTCCATTGCAATCAACTCTACACCACAGAACTACCCTATGCTTGCTTTTCTAAATGCCTTTTACCCGTTTCACCTCAGATAATTCAGCACATGTCAATACCAAAAATACGAGCGATCGAAGTAAATTGTAACATATAATATATGGCTATAGAAAAAAACATTGATTCCCGTAGATATACATGAGTTTGTTTCTGATCTCTTCACTTGCTCTAGTATCTCATTTGCGTCAGATGCTGATATAGAAACTGCTTAATAAAGTTACGTTATTTTCTGATTTTAAAAAATTACCACAGTGCAAACATAGTCTGTAAGGAACATGTCGATGTGCTATAGAAATTTCTCTGCTTTCATTTGGGTTTCCCTCTTACTATAGGAGTGAAGACTGTGAAAGCATGCTTTATACTTAATGATTGGTATCCTAACAATTGTATTTTCAACCTTGCAGGAGGGAGATGCCCAGAGAGAGGGACTACGGTCGGGATATGGGCAGTGCTGGTGATAGTTCTTCCTTCATGAAATCAAAAGTATGTACTTTGTCAAAGCTTTCTATGTTAGCTCCAAAGTTAGCCTACTTGCTTCTTTTGTTCGGTTGAAATTCCAGGACTGATTCCTGAATTATGTGATGTTTGATTATTGAACCAAAGAAATCTGTAAGGGCACAGGATTTTGTTGGGATTGATTAGATCTTGACATGGAGTGTACCTCTTAAAATTTAACTCAGCATCGAGTTTGGGAAGCATGAGGAGACTTTTCTCAGGAATTTGAGATGCGCTAAACAAAACACTTGTTAGTGATAAATAAATATTTTCTTCGATGTAAAGGGAGCAAATGTTTAATCGTAAGCGTTTATGATCATGACTTTTCCATGAGCAGCCAACATAACCAGAAGTTGTCTTTATAGGTGCAGAAGTCAATTGTCAGTGCTCCGAGTGATCATCTCCACCATCGTCATCGGGCTGAGAGGCCATCGCCGGATAGGTCCACAGACAATCTCGAACCATCCCACCGTGGGGTGAAAAGGAAATCTTCGTCGGAGCGCCGGGACCGTGAGAGAGAACGTGGAGACCATGACTACTATGAGAGTCACCACGATCACCACCACAGCAGGTCAGAGCCTTCAAAGAGGCCACCATCTGCAGATCCCGCCAAGCCTACGCCCTCCTCTTCAGCCGCCGCAGCAGCAGCAGCAGCAGCATTAGATCGTAAGCAGAAGGCTAGCGTCTTCTCTCGCATTAGCTTCCCCGAGAATGAGCCTACAAAGAAGCGGAAGGTGTCATCTTCTTCCTCAGCTGAGCCCCCACCAGTTGGCGGTTCAGGCTCCCACCACCACAAGGCTTCCTCAGCTTCTAATGGGTACTACGATGACCCTAAATCTTCCTCAGTGAAGCCAATGTCAACTTCTGTTTCTGGGTCAGGAGGGAGGAAGGCTAGTAGCAGCCAAGTGGACTATGAATCGAGTGATGATGAGAGACACTTCAAGAGGAAGCCATCAAGGTACGAGCCATCTCCTCCCCCACAACCGGCAGACTGGGAGGAGGAAGAACGGCGGCACTCTCGTGGCTCGAGGGAAAGGGATCGCGAGCGGGACCGAAGTAGTGGGCACAGCAAGCGTAGATAAATGGGTCGAGGAATCAGGTTTCTTCAGGTCGCTCCTATGCAGAATGAGAGCGGCTCAGGATTGTCTCTGAGTTGTACTGCACCTCGCGACACCCTTTGATGCCCGTGTGGAAGAAATTGAAGCTAGAAGATGAAACCATAAACGAGTGTATTTTTTCCGTGAAATAAAGTGTACATTTTCGCTCTTTTTAATCAACAATGAAATCCGATCTGTATTTTAATGGATGAGCAATCGAGGGTGTCGTTTTCCCAATTGCACCCTCTTAAGTAAATGGGGCAAATCTTGTTAAAAGAATTAGCCGATACCCGTAACTTGCGCGGTAATTTTCTATCAATTTTTGTAGGATCAAACGTGGATAATTAAGACATATAGTATGTAAATAAATATAGTATGAAGAAAAATATACAGTAAGAGCTACATAATTTATCAAGTGGACCTATTTAATGGTTGAAATTGTAAAAGCAAATAAGTACGTCCCCTATCCTTATAGAAACGCAAATAACAATACTCTTGCAATATAAATGCAATAGGTAGGCACGAATTCATTGGTGGAGACCTAAGTTTCCATTCTTGTATTTATAGGCACATCGCACATTGAACTTGAACAATTTCACATATATCAAACAGTTCTCTCCATTATCGAGAAAATCTGAGAAGAGTAAAGCGAGGGTAGGATAGATGGATAGGTTTAAACCTTTATCTTCTTTGAGAGAACTTATTTTTCAAGAAATTTGATTACATACAAATGATATAAATGATATAGACACAACTAAAATACATCGAATATGCCCGAGCAAACATAATCTAAGTTTATGAAATGAAACCACAAAATCACCTTAACATGGATATGTGGTTTGTGATTTTGCTTATGTGGCACTTTCTCGTCTACATGACCCGGCTTTTATATGCTTTAAATAAGGCTAAATGCATTTAATGGAACTATAAGGACAATCATCGCGGAACTAAGGGTTTCAAGATCAAGCTTAAATAGAGTGCTCATCTTGTGCGCCTCAACTTTTATATATTATAATAATTTTTAAAAATGATAAATTAATAAGATTAAAAGTACAAATATAATATATTATTTTACCTTATAATTAAAATTGATATATTTAATTCATAAAAACAATCCATTTAAAATATATGCTACTGAATTTAATTTTATGGATATATAAATAACTCTAAAAAAATTTCGTATATTGAAATATCCTTAAAATTATCGAGTCATATTTTTCATTTTTTAAGAAAGAAACTTAATTATTAATTAACATGTACCAATAATATGGACTAATTAGATATGATCCGTTGAACTTGATCTAACTGACAAAAGTACTTTCAATAGAAGAGTTATAATAGAATGGTTAGTTCAAACGGTTCAATACATGTTCTCTTTAACTAAGGTCTCGAGTTAGAGTCTTATGAATGGAGAAATTCCTTGAGTTGGAGAGCTTTACCCTTAGTGGGCCTGCCCGGGCGTTAAGACCTTGATCTTTATGATGCTGATAAGGATCTCCTGAATTTGGCTGGGGGTTGGGGTCGGTGGTGGGAGTGTCCTAACCCGATACAGTAAAAAAAAATTAAGAAGAAAAGGAAAAAAAAATGGAAGAGAGATAACTTGAAGTGGAGAGAGAGGACTCCGACGAGGAGTTCATGGAGGAGGTTCGAGGAGGAGTGTCTGGCTAAGGTTAGAGAAGAGAAGAGGAGAAGGGAAAGGAAGAGAGAATTTTTTTTTTTTAAAATGAGTATTTTATTATATTTTTGCGTCATGCCAAATATTTGTAGGACACGTCAGCTGTCACGTTTGGAAAAGTTGACACGTCAGATCGGAGTTGCCGGAACATACTTGTTTGAAACATTTTAAAACGTTTTGTACGCAATTATTAAAAAAAAAAAAATTGTACCAATCTTGTGGTTCGTGCAAAGGTTTTGTATCTCTGGGGAAATTTACCCATGAGACGCACGTGAATTACCTGTTGGAGGATCAAATCTTCAATTCCAACTTCTCTTGAATTACTTGTCTCGATGACTTTTTGTCCTGGAAAATGCAAGCCCGAGCTCAAATTGCTCAATGGGGGCCTATTTGCCTGGCCCAATTCACAATATCATCTAACTTAGATCATCCGTTTAGGAAAAGAAGAATCTCACCTGCTGCCGCTTCCGGGAATGCATGTCTAATAGAAAAGCTACATATGTATAATATGCACTCTTCAAAGCTATTATACGTGGGCAGTATATATTGTATTGTTCAATAGTGATAGATTTTATATTGTATGGTTGTTGGGGACTTGGGAGTTTTTGTTGCTTCTGATTTTATATTATTCGACGACATTCGTTGATTGCACAGATATTTGCAAAAGATATACACGGACCATATCACATGCAGGAAAAAAAAAATTTAAAAGTAAAAATCAGTCTTTCTGACGCTCTCTTGCACTCTTTTTTGCGTAAGAAAACGAAATTTGCCATGTTATTATCTTCGAAGAATACATTTCTAGTGCCAATTGTGGGTGCTTGCTCTTGTTCTCTGTCCCTGAATTAAATGTGACTGAAGAGAAGAAAATCCCTAGCTGGCGTCACTTTCGGAGAATGATGATTGATGTTGGTTCATGTGTATAGATGTTTTAATTTTTTTTTTTTTATATTTTGTGTCAAAACTACTTTCATATAGTGCACTCAATTTACCATTCAGCAAGGGGGCAAAAAAAAAAAAAAAGCACTCTACAGAACTTCAGTACGTGGAAATATATATTGCTACTTTTATCAATGAAACATAGAAATTGGGGCTTCCTTTTACTTTTATAAGTTTGGGAAGTGCAACTCAGTGAAATAAACCCCAGCAGGTTTCTTTATTTCCGAAATTCAAGACATTAGTGTTACTACTTCCTGTACAGTATATAAGGTCTAGAAAATGCTGAATTATCTTGGCAGTCATGAAATTTGTTGCTTTTCTTGATATTTATGCTGCTTGTTTCATTAATACAGTTGGTGTAAGCCAAAATGTCAAAGATGCGATAAGAGGAACCTCCTTTTAACCTGAAAAATGTAGTACACTTCTTTTCCTTCTATATCCTTCCATATCTGTTGGCCTTTTTTTCCCCCCTTATAAGTTAAGAACTCGATTAACAATAATTTCTTAAGCAATTACCCAGAGTTTTGCAATATTATTGCTGAAGTTTCATTCAAGACGGTGCCCTATATATCACAACGTGACAGTCGTGCTGAAATACTTGATGGTAGAAGAGTTATATACTTCATAAACAATAGTAGCTGCATTAGTTTTGTATAAGAAGTAGATGAATGGTTAAGCACAAACAATGCAATAAAAAGCACCTACTTCGTTTTATATTGTTTCTAAAAAAGTAAAAAGCGTATTGTGTCCCTATAGAATATGCATTCTAAATATATACCGTGGATGTAAGGATAAAAAGGTACACTCATAGCAATGAAATTATTAACACGGCACATGTCCTTGTTAGGCTTTCTCTTGTATTATTCTCTGTCCTGCTAATTTATTGACTATATATCTGTTTGTGTAAATTCAGTCACTGTATTACTTTCTTGAGCAGCCTTTGGACATTTGGATGTGCAGAGGTTTGGATCCTTATGGTCGAAGAAGAGCTGGGAAAAGAAAATATAAATAAGTAATAAAGCTTAAAGTCCCAGTTCCCCATAGAGGTCTTGTTTTTGTTGCAACTTGGGTGATTTTTTTCATGCTCATGTTTCTGTCACCAAGTTCAGAAGGTTACTGTTTCCACATCTTCAGGTTATTTTCCTTCGATCTATGCAGGAGTAGATATCTCCTGGTAACTCTTGCTGGAATTGTGGATAACTTTCAGTACGCATTAAATCTACAACCTTAGGAAAATTGTGAAGCACAAAAAATGAATGAACGAATGAAGCAGAAGTTACCTGAGTCTTTTCAAGTTGTTTGTTTACCCTTTTTTTCTTTGTGATAGCTCTTTTTCAGTGTCAACCTCTGCTTCTGCCTCTTCCTTCTACTTGTGTTTCCTTTGTATAAGGAATAGGAGCATATTAGATATACATGCAAGGGAAACTGGCAGAAAAGAGAATACACCTATAACTATAGAAAACATATATCGTATATGCTTTGAAGTTTACACGGCAAGGATGAGAATTTGAGCTAGATGTAGTTGGTATGCAGCGGATTATTGGGTCCCATCGAGCTGTAGGAAGAGGTTCCATCTTCTTATCTTATGTATCCGCAGACCGTTATTGTTGAACATGTTTGGTGGTTATCTGCGCGTGAAATATTAGTATATCAAAAAAAAAAAAAACTTTGATATTACCTCCAACGGTACTCGGTCATCCTTCTTCCTCCTCAGTTTCCTTCGTTTCCTCACGTGTTCAACTACTGGAGAATAAAGGAAACTTTCCTTTATCTATTGAAAAAAAAAAAGGAACTTCCCTTAAGCGGCCTGGATATATATCCCTTCGTGTACAATGGTCACCTTTATAACGAAAGAGCATTCTCTCTTCCGATGCTTGCGAGCGCTCCGCCACCCACACTGCCCAAGCTCATTGCGCTCTTTTGCCCGAGCAACATCCCAAGTAAAAGCAACGCCAGAATCGGAGCACTATTCTTTGGGGGCAGATGAACAAGCAACGATAGTCTATACACCAATTGTCCCTTACAATCCCTGGTCTCTGCTCCAAATTGCAATCACACGATTCTGTACTATGGAGCCAAGATTAGGAGCTAACTACACCACAGTAACTTGCTGGTACTGTCCCAATGAGAAATATTTCCTTGATCAGAAGCAATGTGAGAGGCCGGATTGTGTCAGGGTTCACTTCTGGGACAAAGAACGGTCAATCTCTCGGCCGATCGGCTGGAGACCGACTTCCATGACTGGCTTCAAGCCATGTATGATAGCGAGAAGCATGATCACTGGAGGTCCACTCATGCAACGTAGTGGCTTCATATTAGAAAAGATTTTATTAGATTCTTCCGGGCCTTTACAATGGCAGTGCGGCGAATGCATGAGAATAAGTTATACCATGAGAATCTTTACCATGGTATAGCAATCATGCCAGAGCTGCGTGGGGAAGAGGGAAAACAAGCTATTCTATACAATATGAAAAAACATATTACATATCTTCAAGTACGAGAACAAGACTGTGACGACCTGCACTTACTGATCATGTACGTGATGGATTACCCATATTGAATGATAAATGCACGGGCCGCGCAAATTCCTGACATCTATAGGTTGTGCCTACTTCAACTTGAACAAAGGTATATTCTTAGTCAATCTTTGTTATTTAACTTGTTAGTCAAAATTAATGAAATTTTGGAATCCGATATATGTATATATTTTTTTTTGTGCGGTGGTCGAGCCAGAGATGAGCTTGGCATCTCAATCCCGCTCTTTTTTGGGAGCCGGAGGAAATAGTCAGCTTTCTCCAGGCAACTCCCCGCCTAGTATAATGTCGATATAAGGCGGACCCAAGGAATGCTGCCTGTTTTACGGAAGGTTGGCAACAAAATGTGAAGTCCCGTGCATCGACGAATTTGGTGACGAAGATTCCCCAAAAATAAATATACCAGTGGTGCGAGTAAAATGCGCTTTTGGAGAAATGCGATAGAACACTTGCATGATCATGTTGATGATCTTGACAGGAATGCCTTGACCCGGCTATAATTGATTTTATGAGTAGATCAGATATTCAAGAACTTCTTGGGGAAGCTGTTGAAGCAGTTAACCTCCTCATGGAAAATTACAAGTGAGAGATTGATTAGCATTCTCATTTATTTATTTTTTAAGTTAATATGTTTTGGATGTATTTTGAAACTTTGTTTTTATGTTTTCCTCTCAGTAATAACCAACTTGCAGATTCTTTCCTCTCACAACTAAAACTGTAAGATTGAAACTTTGTCTCTCTTTGTTTTTTCCTTTAATTCATAAATTAGCTGCGCTTTTGATATGTTTTATGCTTACTAAATCAGGCGTACTGGAAGAGATAAACCATAGCAATTGTGGTGCACTCTGCCTGCATATCGCGAAGAAAGACTGAGGTAATCCAAATTACTGTAGCAAAATTGTATTAAAATATTCTCTTTTTTATGGAATTTCTGCTCAATTTTGTTTCCGGGACTGAGTTTTTATCGGTGAGTTTGCAGAGACTGCAATATTCTGACGCTGGAGACCTTGCTAGAGGATAGAGACTACGCCAATGGAACCATCGGACCTCAGTGGGATGTGTAATGGAGTGGATAGAAATAGGAGGATTGAAATTATTAGGGACAAAAAGTTTAGATTATTATCTTTGGACGTCTTCTCCTTCTTCTTCTTTTTTTTTTTTTTTATAAATAAATTATACTAATGGTCCAAAAATTTTTTATAAATATTTCAATATGGTACAAAAAGTTTTTTTTGCTACTTGATGGTACAAAATGTTTCAATATAATACAAACCGTCATCTTGCCATTAACGCCATCAAGCCGTCCTTTACAAGACTGTAAATTTTGTACCATCATGTAACTTACGTAAAACATTTTGTACCTATTAAGTTACAACTTCAAAACATTTTGCACTATCATGTAACGTTCCACAAAAATCGATTTTGCACAATCAGCGTCGACTTGACGGCGTCAATGGCAACATGACGGTTTGTACTCTATTGAAATATTTTGTACCATCAAGTAGCAAAAAAAACTTTTTGTACCATATTGAAACATTTGTAAAACTTTTTGGACCACCAGTGTAATTTATCCTTTTTATTATTTATTGCCTTTCTCTTTTGGGATAATTGCGGCATATAGCTTAACGTTTGAAGGAATTCTTAGTATTAGTCAAAACTTGATTTTTTACCTAAGATATCCCAACGTTAACGTGTTGGTTTCACATCTAGCCCGACGCTAACTTTCCGTCCAAAATTGACAGAAAGTTAGCGTCGGGCTAGATGTGAAACCAACACGTTAACGTTGGGATATCTCAGGTAAAAAATTAAATTTGGACTAGAACTAAAAATTCCTTCAAACGTTAGGCTATACGACACAATCAACTCTTCTCTTTTTGAAAGGGCACAAAAAATCTCGGAAACTAGCAAAGGTCGAATTTCTGTTCTCGGTGCAATAAGAATTTTTCACTATATCTTAATTCTAGTCTAGGAAAAATCCGAGGCTGAAGTTTACTGGCGAAAGCAAGAACGACCAAATCCACATCAAAATTCTATTCTCTATCTATTGATGATCTGATGATTGCTGAGAACTATGTATTTACAACCCACTTTACAACATGAAGACACACTTTTCCAATTCCTTGTTTCCGGACAGGGCAATCAAAGACCGCTGATCCCGGCAGAACGTGTTATCTACCAACTTATGCTGCAGCATGCTTGTCCGGCCCTCCTCCAATTTGATCGGCAAAACTGCAAAAAGAGAGACAACAATCAGCACACCGCTCGTCGAGAAAAATTAAAAGCCATATCATCACAGCTCGTCCACCCCTCGTAATGACCAGAGTCAAAGATTAAAGATTAGTCAATTGTGAAACTACGTATGCCTTAATAGATTTTTCGTGGTTGTAGCTTCGTCAACCAAAGTGCTGACCAGACATCATCGAGCAAGCGTAGTTTGATCCGTGAATCCAGAAATCGACCAGACTTCAATTTCTTTTCCCTTTTTTTCTTTATTGGATAAGTGTCGTTTCTATTCAATGTCAAAATATATTTACAGTATACAACACCAAATCCAGCCGATTAGGGGGGTTCAAAGGATCTGAATGAGAAACAAAAGCAACGATGATATGAGAAAACTATCTTACACCTCATTTTCCAGTTTTATATATACAGCTCATGTACATGTGCAATGCACTGTTAATCAGCGCCTGCTAATCCCCTATGCATTGACTGCTCGAGTTTGCAAATTCTAGCGAGCACCTCTCTCCGGGACAATCGTGACCTTTAGAATTTAATGTTTGCTGCTGTTGTTTTTTTGTTTTCTTTTTTAAATGATAGTCAAGCAGGAGAATTACCCTTTTCTTCTTCAGCTGCAACAAAGTCTAGACTTGGCTTTGAAGATAACTATCTTTGAGATTCTGCAATGCTTGCCTAACTGTCTCTTCATTATGGCTCGAGTATTTCAAGCATATCAACTTCTGAGCCACTCGATAAGCCATCTGAATGTGATGATATTGTCTGCAGTTCACTTCCATTTTCTTCAGTTCCTGGAGATTGGTAATCAGAAAAAGGAGAGGTGGATCACGGAATGTACATGGGAATTGGAATATTATCTTATGGTTGATCTAATTAATGTTTCTTATCAACACAGCCATAAGAAGTAAACTATAGGAGAGCATATTATGAAAAATGAGGCTTCTTTAGCATTCCCCAACTAGTTTTTAGCACATACGCAAAAGATTTTGTAAACGTAAGAAAAACCGTAACCAGAGTCAGCAGATTTCTTAAAGTAACCTTTTGTGTGATCCTTGATGTGATACTTCTGGCTGTTTCAATCACTGAGCTTGGGAGCCCTGCTACTTCGGCTAATAGAAGCCCATAGTGGGGAATATATCGCGGACCATCCTTAAGTTGAAACTGGAGTTCAAATAGAAAGAAAAATATCAGAAATCCAATTCCAAATGGAATCAAGGGCAAAAGAACAAGGAAATACAGAGTATAACCTTGAAATCCAATCGGTTGTTTTTTACATCCACATCGAAGTGAGAAATCTTCACATTTGGATAAATGGTGGCTAACTCGGCCATTGTCTCGATATGAGTAGCAAATATAGTGTACCTGTTGAATAGATAATGCTGTATTAATTTTCAAGGCGGAAGTGCATGTCTACAATTGAAATTTGTAAGCAACGTGTGCCTTAAAGTTTCAGAAAGGAAATATTTCATGAATGAACCTCAATTCAGATGGCAGTGATTTTATTGCAGCATAATCCGAAAGAGAAGGCATGCTTTGTCAACTGGGGTTTCTGAAATAACTATTGAAAGTTGCTGGACTAGGGAGCTCCAAACTTACTAAAGACAGATCAAATATCAGATTATGCATAGCCACACACATCTCAAGTTCTGAACGCTATCATCACGAATGCCCTTTGCCATAAATGAGCCTATTGGTTTTGGTCCTATGTGCGTGCCTAAGTTTAAGATACACCGCGTACTTTAGCTTAGACTAGGTGCGGTTTCTACTTTTGTAAATCTTACTTTAGTGTGCCGGTTTAAGTGAGTTCTGTTCAAATGATTATAATGATAGATTAAGTTAGGTATGGGGCTTACGCTTTCAGTGATAACAGATACTCACAGCAGCTCCATGCTATGGCCAGTCCATCAGAGGACGAGGTAGCCCTCCCTAGTTCATCTGTGATAATCAGACTCCTGATTCAAGACAGATCACAAGAAGATATTATGAGAATTTACTTTTCAAAAGGACAGACCAATTACCCTGCAAGCACACGGCGACCATACCTTTCTGAGACATTTTGCATGATAAAGGCAGTCTCTTTCATTTCTGTCATGAACTGCTTAAGAAGAAAAATTTAGGCATAAACAAATGCATATGCAATATAATTTTAGTAAGATGCCACGTCTCTATGTAAAATAAGGAATTATCGGGACATAGTCAATACTTTGGGTTGCCTTATAGTCGAAGTCAAAGATTACTCCATATTTCAGAATGTACTGCCAGAAATTATTTACTTCCACATTTCTGAAAGATTGCCGTCCAGAGTAGAAGTGCAATTACCGTACTGGAGTTCGACTCCAAATTGTCCATCGACCCCATTCTTGTAAATATATGATCAACGACCCTTATAGTGGCAAACCGAGCAGGAACATAGCAACCAATCTGAGCAAGAATGATGATAAGGCACACTTGCTGGAGATAAGTACTCTTCCCACTCCTGTACGTACATGAGAGCAGAATACCTGGTAAACATCTTTATCACGCACTGTAAAAATATAAACCTACATCTAGGTCAAATTCTCATCCTCGCCACGTAAACATCAATTTATTTGAACACGATGTGCCAAATTATCCTTCGGAAATGCCATGATGTCAGTGTCCCTTACATGTTAGGACCCATGACAATCAGCATATTGGATGCCTCGGAAAGAAAGATACTGTTGGGCTGCAAAACAAAATGTAAGTCACTTAGTTATTTAATTATATGAAGTTACAAACTTCATATGAAGGGAAAGAAATAAAAATTGATCTCACGGCAGTAATATCTCTGATTGGAAAGATAATGAACATACAATGAAATCATTGTGTATACTTTCCAGGATAGGGTGCCTTCCAGCATCTATTGCCAATGGTCCATGATCTGTTATATATAGGCAGGATCAGTCATTTTCACAGAAGTTAAAGAGGGATATTCTCTGAAAATGCAAAGTTAACCTACCGGTAAATTCTGGTCTGGAATATTGATCAACAGGCTTAGTGGATATGCTATGAGCAAATGAGTTGACAATCATGTCTAGAAGGCATAAAACCTCTGCAAGCAATTTGAGAACAGAAACATCCTCCCTTATGCCATCTATTAGAGCTGCATATCGTATTACATGAATTATAGTAAGAAACAAGATCAAGCAATGCAAAAATTGTGCTGGCTTTCGCAGCCTTGGAAGCAGAGAAAAATTATTCTCACGGTGCTTAGCAATCTGATATGAAAGCATTGAAAAATTCTCAGTAGTATAATGGTTTCAATCCATTTATCTCACAAAATACACAGTTGCTTAGGAGTCTTAGACAAGTAGATCGGCTGTTCTTATGTACGCCAACATATCCAGTGCAGTTCAATGTCTGAAGATTTGACTTTTTCTGGTCTGGTATCAGATAATGATGCTTTCTTGTGTTAATGTTTAAGACTTAGATTGGCATGCAGGTAGAAATATTGTGATTCCTCACCAGTGAAATCATTGAAGCTCAAGAAATTAATGTAAGATGACTGAGTTCTAGCAAACCTTCCAAGCACACTTCTGTTCGTATGAAACACTCTCCTGCAGCGGACTTGTTCCTCACATTGAGCTGCAAAGTGCAAACTTTCATCATGTATGTTGAGGATCTTTCCAATAGTTCCCATGTAGGAGGCCTCAGGGCCATGAACTCATAAATACCATACCAAACTGACATATACAAACACAACAATACAGATGCAAGAACAATATGTAAATCTTCAACCACAACAAGCGAGTGCATGTGGATCAGATATAGTCATTTTACTGTATGTATACTTCAAGTTGCCAACATTCTTTGCAAACTGACAGAAACGTAGCTAAAAATATCAAACAAAATAAGTTGGAAAACTCACTTATTTGGGTTACTTACCGAAGCCAGTTCCAGAGTTGAGCAATGAATGTTGTTCCCATGCTTCATTACCTGAAGAAAGATAATCACGTAAGATACCAATCCAGAAAGATAGAATTTATGTTTCAAATATGCTATCGCACAATACAACCTGTATGAATTTGCTAGGAAGCTTTCCTTTAACATCCTTATACGGAATGCTGAAGTAAAACCCTTGCCTATTATTGAATGGCAGTTTCAAATTTGGTAGCTTAAATTCTTCGCGATACTTGTTTGCGAGATTATGTATTGCTGTCAGCAATCAAACAACCTGTCAGGTATGGCTATGCCAATGATCGCAACTCTAGATTTAACAGTAAACTAAACAAGAGAAGCACTAGACAAGATAGGGAAAGCAGTAAATGATTACCTTCACTAGTATCGCAGAATGATCTCCTAGCAATATCCAAGAGACCATCAATTCCTGCCTTGACAGCAAAACATTGCTGCGTGCGGGCAACAAAAGGAACCCGTGCGTGAAGCACATCTTCATCTATTACCTCCCCAATTCTGAAAAAGATGCAGCTTGCTTGTTATATTTACTAGCTTGTAATTAATTGAATGTCACACTACTGGTTACAGAAGCCTGACGGATCAAATAAACAATAAATATGATTAAAACTGGGGAATCATGGCAGAAGGGCAGTCCACCATAGGAACCAGTTGTCTTCAGATGTAATCTCCATATACTCCATTGGATTACTCACCAAAGCATGCTGCAGGATAAATTTATCCAATTCCTTAAGATTTCCGCTAAAACAGAACAAAGTTGGAGTTCGTGTTGTAACTTGTATCTGCCTCTCAAAACAGATTTAATAACGACTTCTGGTATTTTCCGCTAAGATGCTACACTTGATTTTATCCGGTACATATCTCCTAATTGCTTCTTCTTGGTAGATCATTAAATCTGTTATCAAGGCCTTATGAGATATACAGTTTGATTTTTGTGCGCTACATGGGCATGCACCAGCGACTTTTATGTAGACATGCTTGAATGGATGAGGATACAATTACTACCATGCATTTAACATGTAGGATACCTTCTTCGAATTGCAGCATATTTCTCGTTTTCACTGACAGACTTGTAAATGTTTGTTAGAAGAGAACTTTTGGCCTCTTTTAGTACCTACAGTTGTAGAAAAATGTTCTTTAGTTTCTAAATATATATATATATATATATAATTAAGAGAAAAACAGCATTACCTTAGAGAGCAAAGGCAAAGAATCCAAAGCAGTTTTGAGTAAGATAATGCTTGATACAAGCAGTTGGCTTTTCCTTGCATGATCCACTCCCAAGCTCTCATTCATAACTTTCTTTGGCTTGAAGCAAAAGTGACAGAGCACCCTATCTGAAAAGATTACAAAAGATACCCACATTCAGATGAAAACAAAATGTAAATTAAGTAAAACTGATAAAATTTCAAGCTTCTCCCTCTTGGCTTTGCATCATTTCCACTGTCCTAACCTGTCTCTTTAGGAAATTTCCTCAGTACTTGAGAAAGCCCAAAGAACAGCTTTTCATTGCTCATCAGTTCATCCTGTGATCAAAAGATAGAATTTTGAGAACAGTGAGTTACATAAGTGCCTCCAGAGATTATTACATCCACAAGTAAAGCTAGTACGGAAATTGAAAGAAACATTAGCAAGACTAACCAGACAATCAAGACGAGCTTTTATAGTTTCAATATCTTTTAGAGGCTGCAATAAGTTGGCTCGTAGAAGTCTTGTTCTAGATAAAGTTCAATAGAGTGTGAGAGATGAGTGAAAGAGCCGTCTTGACTACTCAAGTAAGAACTCCATATTAACTGCAAGGGGAATATCTATGAAGACCCTAGTTACACAAAATTTATTCAAAAATTCTTCATCTGAAAAGCTTGTTCCTCCCCAAACATGAAAGAGAATTCTGAGCCACTAAATTTGCAGGAAGTAATTCTTTCCGAGCAAAAGTGAGAAGTGGTTACAACTCGGAAACATTATGTACATACCCTCCAATAGTCTTTGTTGTCTTAAGCATGTGAAACAAACTTCTCTTTTTGTTGCTTGTGCCCAAAAGGGCAGAGTGGAATGGCTCAATAATTTCCAGGTTTTGTACACTGAGAAAAGAAAAGAGTAGAGCTTGTTATAACAAAGAAATAGGCACAAATGCTTAAAAATCGAAAGCATGCCTCTCCTACTGGACAAAAAACAGGATGAAGTTCTGATTCTTAAATCAAACAAAGACGATACATATTTAACCAATCAGATCAACTGGTAATTACCTGGCAGCATCAATGTTCATATGATGGAATGACCCATTGAAAGTCACCTGAAAATCACCCGAATAAAAATTTTCACAGAAGAAAGAAGCAAATTCTAGGTTTAGACAGATGATCTATTAAGATAAGAGAAGAAATAATTCAAATGAGGAAAAACTATTCAAAAATAGTGCAATAGTTCTTCCATGTCATAATCGGCAATTGAAAGTATAACTGCTAATTTACATGCATGTATGGTACCACCTAGACAGGTTAGACATGTCAGGGAACATGTACCAGCAATGAGTGGTTTGTAACGATGACACCCTTTTCTGCTTCTATCCTGTCAAGATTTATCGAGTTTTAATTTCCAGAAACCACGAGATCAAATTTTTATGGCAAATCTAACATGAGCAGTGTTGAACATATAATTATGTAGTCTCCAGAGACTATACATAACATTTATCTAAGGAGAGATGCCTTGACAATCAAAGGAAGGAAATATTGCAGGCTTATACTAGCATCACCATTTGATAGTGGCTGCAGTGGCAGCCAAACAGAGATAATACTGCTTATAATAAGTATCCAGTCCAAGTGCTGAAGGCTCCTTTGCTGCTAAATTCTTTATCAGCAGTGCTCCCTGAAACCAAAAAGGCTGATCAAACCCTGGGCTGTTCAGAATGCTCGGGAGTAAAATGTCCTGACTATTGTTCTGGGGTAAAGAGCATGTCTAACCTTAGTATCGTCAAAGCATCCACGAACCATCACAGCCTGAATATAAAAGCCAGTTACGTGTTCGAACAAAATGCAGAAGCACATAATAGAAGGCACAGGACGGACCGAAAAGATACGATATTCTACGCAAAAGCTAGCTTCACCTTCCTGACTGAAGGGTAAAACTTATCCACGAGTTCTGAAACTCCAACCATGCCATCAGGTGCGAGCTTATTAGGAGGAACTATGATTGCCATCGGCTCGTAGAAATGCAGCAGAGTTTTTGTATTCTGATAGGAACTGCTAGTCTCGATATACTGCGAAAGATGCAGTGATGCTGATCTCAGATCAAAAGCAGCTACTCCTACCTGCACAAGCTATTGTCTTTCAAATTTCCTCGCCAATTACGAACGTTGCTGATTCCATGATCAATCATGCACTCAGAAAGTTCCTAAACAGAAATAACAACTTTCGTCTTCCAACTCGAGCTATTCACTCAGTCACTAGATAACAACAGCTTTTAACAGCTCGTAGCACTTTCATTAAGCAATCAGAAGCTCAAATTCCAGAAAATGGAACCGTTGAAACACACCAGAGAGCTTAGTGATACACTAAACAGGAGTTCATTCGGACAATCGAACTTCAATTTCCACCAACTGCACGATTGGTCCGAAATGCAGTCGGAGTTTACCGGTCGGGAAGTTCGTGAAATCGGAACCATAAGGCCAAAGTGAAGTTCAGTCAAATTTCTTCTGCATTTTTCTCGGTGAACCAGTGGATGCAAGTTAACGAAGAGACCGACTGGAGTACCTCCTTCGCTCTGTTCTCGATAAGGCCGATCACGAAGCTCGATCTCTCATCGTCTTCCATGTTCGCCGGACGGTGACGGAGAAAGGATGTTGACACCGGCAGCTAGCTGAGCTTCTCGTCTCGTGATGGCAATGGAAACACGCGCCAACTAGCGTCTGCTACTAAATTTCATATTGCCGGCTCTCAAAAACCGGGTCCATATAGGTAGAATCACCGCGAGCCGGTTTTTTTTTTTTTTTTTTTTTACATTAGGACCGGCCTAATTTCATTGCCAGCTCCCAAGAACCGGGTCCATAGAATTAGAGGCCAAAGGAGTTCCCGGCTTCCCGCGAGCCTCGCCGTCTTACGGCTGTCAATAGCCGTACCGTGCCATTCTCGCGGTCGCGGGCAGCAGTTCACTTCACTGGAAGCAACCCCCGCCGGCACCGGAAGCGGAGCAGATCACCGTCGTCATAGAAGAATGAAGTTCAGGGCTTCGAACAAGCTCCCACTCTTCCCTCACCATCGCATGGCGCTCCACCATCTGCAGAACCAGCGCAGGTTCTTAACTTCGTTCTTCGCTAAGAAGGTCCACCAAGCAGCTCAAGCTCGCGCCTCCTTCAATGGCGGCGGCAGAGCCGATTCCAATGGTCAGCCAGCAGCCGTGACTGCCCCTGCAGTTGCCCCGGTCCTTTCTACTTATCTGTTGAAGCTTATATGCTCTGCGACTGTGTAACAGGTGGCTCTTATTTGGTTCCTGGTGCCACCGTTGCTACTATCCTCATGCTCGGAGCTCTCCACGCTCGTCGCCTCTACGAAGACAAAAAGGTAAAGATTGCTTGGTTTATGGAAATTTTGGGATAGATGGATTGCTGCATTTAGTGCGAATTGATCTTCTTAGTCATATCAGCGCATGATTATTGTCTCCTGGTCTCCCCTTGTTTCTTTTTCATCATGTTGACTGAATCTTTTAGCTTATTTCGTAATAGCGTTGACATATCTGGCTAGCTGTTGGAACTTGCTGTTCTATTGGTTGTGGTATCAAGCTCTGATTTTTTTTTGCCAAACATCACTTGGTTTGTACTTCCAGGTCCTTTCATCTCTTTTTTGTACTCTTTATCAGTGGTTCCCGTATATCGCTCGACTTTTGTGAGCAGTATGTCTAGTAATCAATTGCTGTTGCTTTCTGTATTTTGGATTGCAGCTCATTCCAATTTGAATTCTGTATTCGAGTTGTAAAACCTATAATGGGACCTTGTTTTTCATTAACCACTTGTTTGGATTGCGGGTAAGGCTTGGTTATGGAGCGTTATTATATAAATTTGCATAATAGCCCTCCGTAACTTGCAATCCATACAAAGGGTAAATGGGAAACTCAAATCCTGTAAAATTTCAGATAAATATACACTAATCTGGGTATGTGTCATTTCTAATAGATCAAAGGGACTACAATTCTTGCAGCAAATAAGATCCATTTTGAATTGGCAATTCAAATCTGACATTTTCTTTACTTGTCACTGTCTTGATGATAGGTTGAAGAGGCGCGGGAGAGGGGGGTTGAATTTGAGTTCCAACCGGATGTGAAAGTAATAGAACTGTTTCCATGACTTAATATGCTTTAATTACTTAATAGGCTTGTTTTTCATTCTGGCGCTTTCTATGCCTATTGTCTACTGCCGTAACATAACTAATTTGGCTGCTTTTAGGCATCGTTCTTGAGATTTCTACCTCTCCGAACAATTTCAAGATTTTGGGGTCATTTGACAAGCGTGGTATAATATTCATTCACTCAACACTTCTTAGCATATCAAATGCATGCTATCTTCTTCTTCTTCTTCTTCTTCCTGCCATACGTTGCTTGCATTTATTCATTCATGCTTTTTTGGTTTGGTTTGTTCTTCTAATTTTCAGTTTCTAAACATGTTCTCAGGAAGTTCCTGTCTGGCTGCGCCCTTACCTTTGCAGAGCATGGGCACGAGCATTCCACTCAAGTATGATACTTTACCTTTCCATTTTAAACTTTGTATCAAATGCTAAATGTTTGAACTTCAATGGTCAATTCAAATGCCTCTTGTATGGATATAAAGGTGGTCTGTATTTCAGACTTAGAAGAAGTGGCACTTCCGCTTGAGGAATATGCATCACTGCAAGAATTCTTTGTCCGTTCCTTAAAAGAAGGTTCGAGGCCCATTGACCCTGATCCAAAATGCCTGGTAACTAGTGACTTTTTTAATCTGCCTTAACTTGTAGCTTTTCCATCTGTTTGGTCCATATGATTTTCAATTATGCATTCTAAAGTATTGTTTTTTGCTGTGATTGTAGATAAGCCCAGTTGATGGAATTGTTCTTAGATTTGGAGAATTAAAGTCTACAGGGGCTATGATTGAACAAGTAAAGGGGTTTTCTTACTCAGTTGCTTCTCTTCTCGGAGCGAACTCTATCCTTCCTATGATGGCTGAGAGGACTCATAAAGAGGATGACTTAATAGATAATCCTCCGATAGAGCAGGGCAAGAAATCATGGTGGAGAGTGTCCTTGGCCTCACCCAGAGTTAGGGATCCGGTGCCAGGATGGTAATAGTTGTTTTTGAATTGGATTGCACCCACCTTAGATCTATTTTCAAAGAAGTATCGTTTTTAGAATTTCTATCCATGGAGAGGCATATTTCTCTACCTTTGGCATTTGTCTTTGGGTTTATGAACGTCTTTATTTTTTTAGAAAAAATTATGATGGGATTTTTTTTTGGTCAAATCTTGTCTCTTTAAAGCCAATCGTGAAAGAGCATGCCATCAGTTTTTAAGAGAAATATCTATGTTTCTAGCAATTTATTTTACATTTGGACCTGTCCTTTGATTTAATTAATATTCCATGTTCAGTTCTGTCCAATTATATAACATTATTTCTTGTTATCTGGCATGGTATGGGGATATGTTTTACTTAGAATCTCTATATTATGGCAGTCCAGTAAAAGGCCTCTTTTACTGCGTAATTTACTTGAAACCTGGAGACTATCATCGGATACATTCACCAGCTGATTGGAAAATCCTTGGCCGTCGACATTTTTCAGGTAAATCAATTAATTTATCTGCCAAGTTAACATTAGTTACCATACTTAAGCATTTCTTTTTTCTGTATTTACACCTCTGTTGGCAATTGTAAAGAAACTATCTTGGAAGTCAGGAATTAATGTAAAGGCATTTTAAAATTTTCAGGGCGTCTGTTTCCTCTTAATGAACGTGCTACAAGGACAATCAGAAACCTTTATGTGGAGAATGAAAGGGTAAATCTGCTCTTATTTTTCTTCTTTTATTTTTCGATGTTCATTCAATTAGTGGACCTTGCTTGACAGCAAATGTTGGGTTGTCAAGATTCTAATTCTGTTAGAGTGATAGTTTTGAGCCCATTGACAAAGCAGATGTAGTTCTGGTGAAATCTGATAGCTTGATATTGATAGTGGAAACTGGATGCTTTTGAGGACAAGCTAGAAATTTTCAGTGTCGCTATTTTTTTATTTTTTATTTTTTATTTTTGGCCACAGTGTCGCTATTGCAATTGTTGCTACTACAATTAGCAAAGTTTACTCTCTGACCCCTGAACATAAGACTAGCTAGTTTATAAACAGCTTCCATACACACAGTGGCTCCAAGAAATTTTCCTTTTCCTCTCTATTCCAGTTTAAATTGTTCCATTTACTGGCATCTTGGGTTAAGAGTAATATGTGCTATTAGATTTCTTTTTCTCTTCATTTTAAGTGTCTTTTGTTATAGACTAAACAGGAGAGCCTGACCCAAAAGACTAGTCTATTAGGTGGGAGAGCCCATTTAGTCTATAAACCCCACATCAATTGCCCATACAGTCAATGTAGGACAAGTCCCATACCTTCAATTGGTTCAGTCCATAACATTTGCCAAGAGTTTTTGACTAAGTCAATTACCATAGCTCTAATCAGCTGGGTGTTGATATTGTATTTGCTAATCTGCTGTTGGAGCTTGGAGCATGTAACTGCAACTGTGTTTGTGAGTTTTTTTTTTTTTAATTATGTACTTGCATCAGTGGATGTAATCTTTTAGAGTTTCTACAGGTTGTTCTTGAAGGTCTTTGGCAGCAAGGTTTTATGGGAATGGCTGCGATTGGTGCAACAAATATTGGATCAATTGAGGTTAGCAAATAAATGTTGAGTTCTGATGCCCTCTTTGTCGTTTCTCTAGAGTTTACCCCCTTGTAGCTATGGAATAATGATGGAAACGTTCTTTCTTATGAAAATCAAGCAAACACGTGCTCATAAAATACAAGTTGAAAAATATTGCATGTTCTCCACATGCTGTGGCACAAATTCTAGCAGCGTAGTTCTTGGTTTTCCCTGGAGTCACAACCAATCAATGCACATCTTAAAATGATCTCCAGATGTGGCCTCGAGTACAAGCCGTTCCATCATCGTCTAAACTTGGATTGATCAAATCACTCAGAGATCCTTAGCATCATAAAGATGAAGGTCTCAATTGACCATTAACTGTGTTTTGGGGTCCACCTCAGCTTTGGCGATGAAACTAACATTGTAGGATCTCTGTGCTTATCTACATCGGCTTTTCTACAGTTGAACTCTGTGGCTTCATCAGTTCATCTTCTCCTCATCTTTTCTTTCAGTAGATCCTTAAGTAGAAGAACTTAATTCCCACGGAAGCGAACTTAGACAGGTTACATAGAAGCATATTTAGAACCAGATTGGCATTAAAAAACTTGAGGACCTACTATCCAGAATTTCCTGATATCATATTTGGACGGTTGCCCTTTGCCATATCCTCGTGTAATTCTCCTGAGCAAAGTGGGAGAGGTGGGAAGCGAACATAGAGTATGCTTGTATCTCAAAATGTTTGACAGGACGCAGAAGATTGAAGATTGGTTGTACAGATGGCCCCAGTGCCCCATGCTATCAGGCAGTTAACGTGGTGCACTAAGATAGGCAAGATATCCAGAACAAGCTCTTAGTGAAAGGTCATGCAAGCTGTAGAAAATATAAAGCCACGGCATCTGAGAGGGCAGAAGTTAGGGCAGCAAAGCACAGAGAACATGCTGTGGCTAAGAGTAAAAAGTTCAAACTGAAAGGTCTTCCTTTGCCAGATCCGTTGCTCAAGCGGTTTAGATCCAGAGATACAGTCGATGGCCACTTAAATTCTAGATCTTTATGATTGTCGTATGCACCGTTGATTTGGTGCAAACCAAGATTGGGCCACATGTGTTCACCCTGGTGGGATACCTTGTTATTTTGCCCTTTTCAGGGTATAATACCTGCAAAACCACTAAAAATGCTGATTGTTCGGCTAATTTTAGAGAAAATCAGGTATTAGGCCTTATGGAGTGGATATTTTAGAACCACGAGCCAAAGGTAAGATACTGTTGGCCTTCAAAAATTGTGCTGGAATGGACTATTGTGCGAGTTATTGAGAAAACATAAGAGCCACTTGTGCTGCATTTTCTATATTGTCCATAGCTGAGGTTATTTATTGCTTCTATTCTAAGTGGGAGAAAAAAATTGCCTGTGGCAGCTTTATATCGAACCAGAGCTTCGAACAAACTGTCCAAAGAAGAAATTACTACAGTCAGAGCCTCCTGAGGAACGGTTTTACGAACCTGAAGGCGTCGAGATCACAGTCAAGAGAGGAGATGAGGTCAGAAATCATACTCTGTTTGTCTTGCTATTTTAGTTTCTATTGAGCAATCACAATAGATTTCCAGATTCTTGCTCAATAAGCAGACTGAGTGGGGGACTATCTTTTGCATTCATGCAATGATAAATTTTGGGTTGATTGTACTAGCTGAGAGTTATGACAGATCTCGTGCAAATAGTTATTTTGGGCTCTCTAATTCTTGCAGGTGGCTGCTTTCAACATGGGATCAACAGTTGTCCTCGTTTTCCAAGCTCCAACATCAGAGTCATCGGCAAAAGATGAATCATCCGGTTTCTCATTCTGTGTGAAGAAAGGGGAAAGGGTCCGAGTCGGGTCAGCCCTCGGGAGGTGGCATGAGACCAACTCTGAAGTTTGACTCAACGATCTTCACTGCGTTGTTGCCTTCTTTTGTCTGCAAGCAGCAGGGTTTTTGATTGGACAATTGAAGTTGCAATTAGCTTCGTGCTTTGTAATATTACTCAAATATCTGAGCCTGAATGTTAAACTTCACGGTTTCTTTCTTAGTCACAACGAAGAAATCGGCGAAGTTGCAACTGAGTATGAACTGTACAGGTAGTCCTTTGACAACAGTCAATTATTGTGATCGGTTAGATGCAAAAGTAGGTTTTCTTTTACCCGCTTTGGATATGAACTTTCCGTATGTTGGTGATAGGCATGTTTCCCTTCAAGTTTGGGTTTTGAGCAAGATTTTTCAAAAGTGTGCAGCTGACAGTAACTCTACATCGACTTGGACAGGTAACAGTATATCAGCTTCTCCAATCATCTCTTCATTATTTTCCCGCAAAAATTCGATCGAGAGAAAACTAAAATTGAAAAAAAGTGTTCATTCGCGCAAACGTCGCATGTCCCTGAAAGCGCAAGCTCAGAGACCCGATTGAAACCCAGAATTTGCACAGGGAAAGTTTCTGAAGAAAAAAGACAGCATTTGCCCAATTTCTGGAGGGGGTGACAGACGGAGCAAGGGAAGAAGTATCTATCACCAACGTCTACTTGACATAAATCCTGTCATTGAATGCTTCCACCAACTCGAAGAGACACAATTAAATTCTGCCTCAGAGGCTCGGCCCCGTTCTTCTTCTTCTTTCAAAAGGTAAGTGTGAGCACTAAATGTATATTACTCCACGAACTTTAGGTTCTATCAAAATTCGCAGTTTAGCAATATTCCCTTTCCAATACAAATTTTCGGGCCAGTCCCTACCCGCCGAGACTTCTGGCCGGTCCCATGTTATGTCTAAACTCTATTCTCTACGTAAATTCCCGCTACATTATTGCGCATAAGGATTGTCTTATCATGTCGTATCAGATACTGTCGAAAACTCTAGTGGTCCCTTGCAGCTCTCATCGCTCCATTGCATGGCAAGTAGAAATCCGTGTCAAAGGGCCGCATTAATGGCGACCATGTAGGAGGAGACTAGTACTGGTTCTTCCCTTGAGGCTTTGATTGGTAGTTAGTTCGTTCCCGGTGCAGAGCGATATATATTATTTAAACAGATGCGGAGAATGCGAGAGCTTTGAATACTGCGTGATGTTTAAAGAATGGACAGTTCGAGTGAATCCAAGACCAGAAGTGAAGAGTGTAATTCTGTGAAGAGAGACAATCAAGATTTTCTCCCGTCTTCATCGTCGTCTTTGTCACGCCACCACGTTCATACTCAGCACAGGCGCTCAAAGAGGTCGAGAAAACTCGAGTTCTCCGTTTTCCTTTTTTATCTCCTTTCGGAAAATGGAAAAGAAAGCTTGATGCATTGTATAAGTTTGTATTAGATAGCTCATGCTACATACGATTCTGTAAAATTTGTCCGATCCTGTACCTAGGCTAAAATGCAGGTTCTGGTTGTCTTAGTCGAAAAACTAAGCTGATCAAGTGCCGGGGCCAGAGCCATGATCAGGTTTCTGCTGCCCCGGTTGGCGTATTGATTCCTTGATAGTGGGATCAGGTTCGAGTTCGAGGAGATTGTTCTCAAAGGGTCTCTTCTCTTCCTAAGGAAGATCGAGTTGATGTTATCCATGTCCAGTATACGCTTCATTTCGCTATCTTGAGGAAGAATTCAAACAGAGATTGTTCTTATCGGGTCTCTTCTGTTCTTCCTCAATGAAGTTTCGGCTGACATGATTCATGTTCAACATACTGGTCATTTCATTTTTTCGAACTAAAAATTCAAAAAGCTTGAAACTTGCAAGAACCTGTGGATCCAAAGAGCTTATAGTGGAAATTGAAAAAGAATTGTGTAAAGTTACAAATCTCAAACGAACTAATTGGGAGTAGTCTGAGCTTATTAATTAATTTGTTCAAGCAATCTGCTATAGTAGAGCTTATAAACCTGTACGTTCTTTGAGAAATATCTGACCTTGACCCTTTTCTTTTTATGTTTCAGTGCTTCAGACCGGGATTTAGATGCGAAAGCAGATAGGTCATTGCATTCCAGAAAGGGCCAGAATGGGACAGCGGTAAGCTACAGGTTGAATTCGCGACAATCCTCACTGCAATAACACGAGGAACTTGAACGGTTTGCCTGAATTTAGTATTACTTTATAAGAATTGGGACTGATTAGTTCTGTACTTTCATCTCCACAGGTATCGCCACCTTCGACTTGGGCTCGTAAGGTTCAAAGTCCACTTCATGATCCTTTTGGTCATATCGGCAAAAACTCCGTTTCAAGTCAACGAGCCTCATTGGAGAAGGATGTAAGACTTCTATCATCCTGGAAAAAGGGTCTTGGATGGAGTCTTTCTCGGTTGTCACATCCAATTTGAGAGAGGATTTTCTTTTCACTTGTTCATAATTGGTTGCAGATTGAACAGCTGCAATCGCGTCTGCAGCAAGAAAAATCAATGCGGCTTGCGCTTGAGAGGGCAATGGGCCGAACCTCTAGTACTTTATCTCCTGGGCATCGACATGTTGCTTCAAAGGTAATCAAGCTTCGTGAACAGAGATATCTATTCGAGTAATTTGTCATCACGTGATCAATGAAAGAATTTACCACGCTGTTGGCTTTAGAATATGTACCCAATGTTTGGATCGTATGTCAGATGATTTTGCACTCGCTTTCTTCGATTTAATCTCATCAGTTTGTTAGTTAATATTTTCAGGTGATTTCCTAACCAAAAATCTTGATTGACCATGGTGACTCTTATTTTCCCTTCTTTACAGACGAAGGAGTTGATTACTGAAATCGAGCTGCTTGAAGAGGAGGTTGCCAACAGAGAACAACATGTCCTGTCTCTTTACCGGACCATCTTTGAGCAATGTGCGAGTCAGCCTTCTTCTCAGCAAAGCTCAGGAGTTGCATCTCCTGCCCACACTAAGAACATTCCCAGGAAGCATCCTAGCATCATATCGAGCGCATTTTGTTCCTCAAAGAATTTCCCACTACGACCTCTGCGGTCCCTTATCAGTTCGGACAACTCGGAAAAGAGAAGTCTGAGGAAGAATCATGCTCTGCCACTGAGTGCAAAGACTACAGAAGTTCACTGCGAGAAGCCTTATTCCAGCCCAAATAAGGTCGTATATAAGTCCTACATTTCTAAGTTCCGATCACATATCATAAGCGAATTGCATTTAACTATTATTATTTTTAGATCCCCGCCACAGAAAGGACTTCCATGCTAAGGACGCTGAAAGACCACCTTTATCAGTGCCCAAGCAAGTTGTCGGAGGAAATGGTCCGTTGTATGGTTGCAGTATACTGCTGGCTTCGAAGTACAACATCTATCGACCCGGCAAAAGATCGATCACCCTTATTGTCAAGATCATCAACTAATGTGGTTCTTCCGCGACGTGGTATTATTCAAGGAGAGCAATTTTGTTCTTCCAAATCAATGGTGGAGATTTCCTGGATTTCTACTGATAAGAGGCAATTCTCGCGTGCTTCTTATGCCATCAACAACTACCGGTCAGCATGAGGAAAACATATTGTGCTGAATTATTCACTGAACTCTTTTTCTTCCTTTTTATTTTGGCCTGCATTGTTCACTATTTCGCTTTCAGAATGTTAGTCGAGCAGCTGGAAAGGGTAAATGTTAGTCAGATGGAAGACAATGCCCGGACTGCATTTTGGATCAACGTGTACAACTCTCTCATAATGAATGTAAAGACCTTGGAACTGGTTCTCGAGTTAACTTACTAGCAAAGTCTCGGTTTATGGATTGAACTCTTTCATCTGGTTTTGCAGGGTTACTTAGCTTATGGAATCCCGAATGGCTCTTTGAGAAGGTTAGCGCTGTTCCACAAGGTAGTGCGCTTCTTTTCTTCTGCTAACAGTCCGGCGTTCTCCTTTTATCCACCTGAACCGAGGGTCGCGCTAGTAAAGGCAAATCCACTTTCAGCCCTTTCCTAGACAAACTAGTTAGGCAGCAGCTAAAGTAGTATTGCCTCACATAGACATGAAATGCGGGAATTTCTGCTGTCCTGGACATGCCACGGATTTCTTTGTATAATCAGATACTTTTGGAACTCTTACTTGGGATTGCCAATGGAATTGATGGGTGGCCTTGTATAGTGCAGGCTGCATACAATATTGGAGGTCACATAGTAAGCGCTAATGCAATAGAGCAATCGATATTCCGTTTCCACACTCCTCGAGTTGGATGGGTAAGATTCCCTATTTTCTCCTGAAGGATGGAGATGAGTTATTCTGTACTGCAATATCACGAAAGTTCCTTCTTTATATATATCCACTGAAACTTCTGTTCTGCTGCGGAGTGAATTCAGTGGCTCGAAACTATTGTATCCGCGGCCCTGAGGAAGAGATCGGGAGAAGAAAGGCAAATAATCAGCTCAAAATTCGGCCTTCCAAGTGGCCAACCCCTTGTTTGCTTTGCTCTTTGCACAGGAGCTGTTTCCGATCCCGCGGTAACCTCTTAAACATTTGCCACAATCTTCTTAGAAAAATCTTGTCAGTACTTACGAGCTCTCTTGTTTTGAGAATCATAAACACCGGTTTCTTTCCCCAGCTTACTTAGTTCGTTTGACTAAAGTTTACATAAGTTGCATCTCATGAGAGTATTACTTGCGGAAAATCTAGCTGAAGGTCTATACGGCCCTGAATCTTAAAGAGGAGCTGGAGTCGGCGAGGAGGGATTTCCTGCAAGCGAATGTTGTCGTGAAGAAATCAAAGGTATTCCTGCCTAAAGTGATCGAGAGGTTTGCCAGAGAGGCCTCCATTAGGCCGGATGATCTCCTCAGTTGGGTTATCGAGAATGCTGATAGGAAACTCCACGAAATGATGACCAAATGTATTGATGGCAAGATTAACCGTAAGAAAGCGTCTCAGATCATTGAGTGGCTCCCTTACTGCTCGAGGTTCCAGTACGTCTTCTCCAAGGACTTGACAGAAAAGCCTTGGTGGGTGTGAGGTCCGCGTAAATGATCGGAGGGAACTCTCGGGCATAACATGGATCATTTTCACAACGCTAGGAGTCATTATCCGGCCCAAGATGTTTGAAGGATCCAACTGATCAAGCAGGACCGTACACGAGTTAGTGATTGTCTGTCTGAACAGAAAGGCTCTTGTTGTAAAAAATGACCTTTGTTTCATTAAAGAGAATTTGACTGTCACTGTTAACAGTTTTGTTCTCCCATTAGCCGGTTGCATATACGGTCGATAGATCAGAACTTTCTCGATCGAATGCCGTATTTGCTTTCAGGGAAAGCCTGGCTTCGTGTCATTTGCTACATTAGTGATCCCGTAGTTTGTGTTTTTAATATTATCATGGGTCGCGGAGAGCAGCTTAATTAGAAACCTCTCGCCTAGTGTCTGTCGTTGCCGTTGCTAGGCGCCTACCGATACCTTCTTTGTGAACCACCTTCCCTCGACGAGAATTATGAATGTCCTTGGCCTACTTGATTTAGCATCGAATTAAACTTGATTCATGATATGCTTTTAGTGAATTTGCAATGGAATATGTTGAAGTCCACCGAGTGGAAGCTCAATTTGCCATCGAGATTCTTTAAGGAAACTCCAGAAATAGTCACCCGCCAACATGTAAAATGTTGGAGGGAAATAAGAAAAAGGAAAAAGAGGAAATGAAACAGCTGACTCGGTTCGATTAATTGTTACATGCTACTGGGCTGTGATCATGTTCATCTCACAGCTACTTAATCACCGTCAATCAAACTCAAAAAAATATTCAATAAGTATCCATTCACTTTAAATGAATATGATCTATTAAAACACTTATAAGTGAGAATGTGTGAGCTTAATTTTTCACTTTCAAACATTTTTATTGAATATTATAAATTCAAATGATTGAGCAACCTCACTCAATATTTGTCATCAAACTCACCTTCCATTTCCCCCGCCCCGGCACCGGGGACGCCGGTGATTCGTCCGCTGTGAGACAAGAAACATCACAGCCGGTAACACAGTTCTCCCTCCAGATACTTTCTTACCGCGCATCAGAGAGGGCCACGTGTCATCCTCCTCGTTCTGATCCGTCTGATTTGAGCTATTCGCAGATGCCCCACCTTTCGAAATTCGATCAGAATCACATATTTTTGGTGCGCCCTCCCTAGAGGCAACGAAGCTCTCTCTCTCTCTCTCTCTATCTCTCCTTCTCTCTCTGTCTGTAGCTGAGAAAGCAATAGCAAACCACCAACAAACTCTCAGTCCTCTGTCCCTCTTCTCCTATCTCGCTCGTCGGAACCCTAACTCGATCTGCTGACGACTCTGTAATTCCGGTGAGTTCCTCTACCACTCGGGCGGGATGACTTGTTAGCTCTTCTAGGGTTTAGTCACTGTGTTGCTGATGTCTGGGGGTTTCTGTGGAGCAGTAGATGACTACACGATTGGGGAAGAGCTAAGGTCGAACCGGCTGGACCTCGTCACCGAATGGAGGGAGGTAGCGTCTCTAGACTTACTTACTCTGGTATTGTTCATTTCCACCACTACTTCCATTTCTAGCTGAACAATTGAATATTAAGCCCGCTCTTTTGTGTGACATAACTGCTAGAGCTCGTTCTTGATTAGGGCTTTTGCTTGCTTAGTTCAGAAATGATTGGTCCACCTTGAGAAAGTAATGGTTTTGATGCTTGTCTCTGCACATGAGCTGAGAAAGACATCGTTAGAACTGAAGATGCTAAGTTTAGGAACTGTGCATATGATATTCCTTCCTCGCTTTATATTTGGACCTCCTCCTTGTTAGGATGGGATATATTTGGGACTATTGCCTTCTTCCAAAGTCTGCATTACTCCGTTTCATGGGGATTGGGTTGAATCCTGGATTTTGCCTATTCTTTCTGTTTCGCATAAGCTTCTATGATTTGCCTTCCTTATCGATGGCATTGTTGCGTTTTAGAAATGGGTTCTTGTTACCAATTGGTTGCCTTGATAGATTTTTGAAATATTATATTAGATTAGATATATTAATGGAATTGATACTCGCTCTTTCTTTTTCTCTCTCTGTCGCTCTCTCCCCCTCAGGTGTACACCCATGGATTATGATGAAAATGATTTCCAAAACCAGAATCATCATTTAGCTGGTGACGGTAATAACAAGTTTCCTCCAGTATTAAATCCATATGCTCTTCCCAAGTTTGATTTTGATGACAGCCTTCCAGGCCATTTGAGGTTTGACAGTCTAGTTGAAACGGAGGGTTTTCTGGGAATTGAAAATAACGAAGATAATCGGTGGATTGAGGATTTCTCTCGAGGAAGTTGTGGAATTGATTTTACTAAAAGTGCAGCAGATTCGTGCTCAATATCTAGGTGTAACAATGTCTGGTCTGAGGCGACCTCCTCAGAATCAGTTGAAATGCTACTAAAATCTGTTGGGCATGAAGAAACTGTTCCGAGGCAAAACGTTGCTGAGGTGTCAGATGCATTTGATGAACTGGGTTGCTTAACAAAAAGAATGGAGCCCGATGTTAGACCCGATGCAATCTTCACCAAGATCGGTGATGTTGGAGACTTACAACCTGCAGTTGCCCCAGAAGAGGTTCCAGAAGACTCTTCTGGGTTGAAAAATGATATGGGGGCGGATCAGTCCCGTGTTGAAGTTAGTTTACAAGACCATGGTGAATCTGTTGAAAAGGATTCCACTAACATAGATCTCGATACAGGTGGAAAGTTGGGCTTGTCGGCTGAGGGATATCTATTCGATGGTGAGACAAGCATTAATGTTTCTGGAAGAGATGTTGGTGATGTGGTCATTGACTCTGCAAAAAATGATGCAAAAGAAGATATCACTTGTTCAGAAGTTAAGGTTGATGATGCTACGAGGGATAGTGGCAATATCGCTGTCAAGGATAACTTAAAGACCCAAGAGGATCCACATCCAACCAGTGATGCATCTATTAAGGATGAAAATAATTTACGGAAAGATAACGACTTGCTTAGCAAGGAGCTGCTTGCTTTAGAAAATGAAAAGAAAGTGAATATTCAGAACTCTGGTGGTGATACGCAGAATGTGGGTAGTGATGAAATGAATCGGCAGAATTCAAATATTAATGCAGTTGAAAGTATAACTCCCCGTCTGGATGCACCCTTGGACTCTACTGTGGAAGGTATCAAGGAGGGAAATGCTGGAAGAACTGTTTTTTGTACTGTGGTGGAAACCTCGGTCCTCGAGGTGGATACTGGCTCAGCGACAGTTCAAGAAAGTGTGGAGGAAGCATGTGGTGGGACTACCATACAGGCCTGCATACATCAAAATGCCCCTCTTAAAGATGCAGGCAGTACTGATCAGTTAAATGAAAATGTGCATATGGAGTCTCAGATTGTATTGGAAGCTGACAAAGATATTGACGGTCATCCATTGGAAGTAGTCAATTCTGAGCGGGGTATTGATTCTTGTCCACAAAGAGATCACGTTGAGGAGAAGGATAAGTCTGTAGATGACCAATTGGTTGGTGGAGAAATAGAGGGCAACTCTATGGTATCTTCATATTCTGCGGAAGTTAAAGCCGGCAATTTTGATGCTGATACAAGCAGGACTCGCAACTCTGTTGAAGCGCAGATGGATAATGTTGGAGCTGATACCATTGGAAACTCCAAAGTTCAAGATTCAGTGAAGGATACAAATGTTGAAAATCGAGGATTATCTTCTTCTCAAACTGGAACAACGGAAGCAAGAGATGTGAATGGTCGGGGTGACACTCCTAATCCTTGCTCAGTACCTGTTTCTCAAGAGGAGAGCATAGTGTTGCTTCCTGCTTTGGGCAATAAGGATGGCACGATTGGTGTCCCTGTTGTTACGGACAAGGGTTTTGGCGTGCCATCTGTCAGCGAATCAGGTATATTATGACCCTTTATTGTTCAGTAAAAAAAGTAGCAAGTATAATTTTCTTTAATATGGGTTATAAAATATTCCCCTAGAAAACTGGAGCACCAGTATTTCTTAGACTCATCTTTACCTGGCATTATAAAATTTTTTTCCTACAAAAGTTGAGCATCAGTTTGGTTCAGTAAGCAGTTCTTTTTATGCTTTCAGGCAATAATCAAGATGTCATTGCTGACCATGAAGAAGTTCATATATCGGCAGAAGTTGTTCTTCGGTCTACCCACTTGGATGACAGAAATGATGCTGAAGTTGAGGCTAGCAGAGGAGATCTGCCAGCTCACCTTTCAGAGTCCAATGCGGCAGTTGCGCAAGGTTCTCACTCTGAACTTGTGGAGACTGCACGCGGAGCTTTCAATGACCAGTCACCGCCACCAGACA